>NC_137650.1:24533038-24711126 GCF_963422515.1 Blennius ocellaris | reverse complement strand
TCACCTCCTGGGTTTGATTTCTCTGGCGTTAAACACGAAAAGAGGGAGAGACCGTGAGAGAAGACGGGAGGCCAGACACGGGAACCCCGCAAACGCATACCGGGGTGTGTTTTCTACTCCACTTTTTTTTTTTTTTTTTTGTAATTTAAAAAAATAAAATTTAAACCGAGGCCTACAACTATTGACGGAGAATTTGTATGGGTGAGACAGAGAGAATCATGAAATAAGGGAAGACGGCTGTCACTTTAACACGGACGGTTTCCGAGAGGACCACTTCCACTTTGCAGTTTGTTGCTCAGAAGAGAAAGCAAAGTAGGACTGCGGAGTTTGTTTGGCCTATTTTGTTGAACTTAAGTCTGCAAAGTAACGCGGCGGATTAAGAGAACACGTTAAGTTGTTACAACTCCTGCAGATTGAGTCTGCATTGGCCTGGAAAAGAAAGGCGACTGAAGTGGAAGAGTGTGCATGCTGTAACACACAGGGAGAGAGAGAGAGCGAGAGAGAGAGTTGCATATAAATCACATTAGTCTGTGTCAGAAGATCAGTGAAGTCAAATTCAATCTGAGATGAAATTCAGCCCCTAAACAGATCTCCGTGGCTCTCTCTGGAAGTGAACTGGACTGTGGAATAAAGCTGTAGTAAAATCTGCTGGTTTACCTTATTCCACTCACTTCCTGCAATACGGGACACACACACACACACACACACACACACACACACACACACACACACACACACACACACACACACACACACACACACACACACACACACACACACACACACACACACACAAACACATGTTTTATTCTCTTGAGTTTTACCTCCACCACCCAGAAAGACAATGCCTTGAGGGGGGGTTTATTATAGCGGCCTACTTGAAAACTCATTGGCGTGACATGTGAAAGGCATGTAAACTGTTTACCTCCCTCCATTCCCTGGTTGCATTCCTGCACTGTGCAGACACAGCCTGCCTGGCTCTGACCTTCCAGGCTTTCATAATAGTCATCTAGGAGAGGGCTCCTTTTCCCAAAAGAATCCCCCCCCCCCACACACACACACACACACGTACACTCTGTGAGAGATTGCCCTTTGCCTTATGTGTGTGTGCGTGTGTGACCCCCCCCCCCCCCCATGTCAGTGTGTTACTGCTGGCTTGGACTTCCAGGAGGCTAGACTGCAGGCAGCTGCATGTCTCCACACTGTCAAACAATAGTGGGCTGGCACACGTTTCAGGGTGGGGGTGAAAAGCTTGTGTGTGTGTGTTTATGTGTTGTGTGTGTGTGTGTGTGTGTGTGTGTGTGTGTGTGTGTGTGTGTGTGTGTGTGTGTGTGTGTGTGTGTGTGTGTGTGTGTGTGTGTGTGTGTGTGTGTGTGTGTGTGTGTGTGTGTGTGTTGGTGGGGAGTTGTGTCTAATAAGGGTTCAAAAAGCTCATTAACTGCATACCAAGTAAAAAGGGATCATATAGTCGTGGCACAGATTGTTGCCACAGCCTACTGACCTGGAGTGGAGGAGAATTTAAAGCCGCCTACGATGCATGTCTGTGATTCTTCTTGTTCCAGTCGATCTCCACAATGCCAGTGCTTGTCGCTGGGTGATCACACATCATATCTGCTCTTAAAGTTGTCAAACCTAGAATCACACAATAATTGCGGATTTAATCGCCCGATAGTTATCAGTTAAGTTGCGTCTTCTACGCCAGAAAGTCATTTTTTTTAGAATATAACTCAATGAAGGTCATTCTTGATCATGATCATAGTTTTTAACAAGAATTGATGATGGCTGCTCTCGATTGAAGCGCGTGTAGGATCATGTTTTTCCAAGATTTTACTCGAACATCCTCTTTGTATGAATTTTGTATTGAACTACACCCACAGTTAATTTCCTCTCTTGTTTTTTTTTTTTCTTCACTGCTTGCTGGCTCATTGCCGAGCGAGAGAAAGAGAGAGAGAGCTATTCAGATGTGAGCGAGAGGAGAGCCGACCTGCTCTTCAGAAGTTTCTTGTGGCCTGCCAGGAGAAAAGACCTAACAGCTGGTTGTGAAGTTGAGGCTTTCCCCCAGAACTATGCAGTGTTTCGGAGGCCGTGTGTTTTGGGGGTGTGGGGGGGTCTGAGTCAGCCTGGGTGGGTTAATGGTCATGGACCATGTGGAATTTGGCCCTTTGGCAAAGGAAGTCCCTCTACTGTTGCTCCGAGGACCTCCTAGTTTTGTATGGAAAAACATGACCTGCTTCCTGAATCACTGGAACTGCGTGCGTGTTGGTGTTAATCGTGACAGAGTATTAGATTTAGTGTTGGGTATTGTGCCAAAAAATATGGAGTCTGTCATAAAAATGTTATTACATGTGCTATAAAATATGACACATTTACTCAGTAATAAGTACTTCTCTAAATAAGGTGTCAGGTGTCTTTTTTTTTCTTTTCGTTTTCGCCTGAAAGCCTTTCTTTGGAGTGTTTTACAACACAAACATTAACTTCCTTTTACTTGGGTGTCATTTGGTTGGTAGTGCGGGTCGACTCTCAATTGGAAGGTTGCAGGTTTGATTTCCTATCGGTCCACATGTCAAAGTGTCCTTGAGCAAGTCACTGAAACCCAAACTGCTCCCAATGGAGGGATTGAGTGCCTTGCATGGGAGCTGCCTCCATTGGTGTGAGAATGGGTGAATGTGATTAACAACGTGAAGCACTTTGGGCGCTGCTCAAGAGGTGGAAAAGCACTTATAGAAGTGACGTCTATTTACCATTAGCATTACATATCAGTTGTACTACAAAAATATTACATAAGGCTGTTTGTAAATCAGTTTAGGATCACAAAAAAAATGTACTTACTTGTTAGTAAGCCGGAAGTATTTAAATCAAAATGCACAAAAATGGAGCATGTAGTGGCGATTCGTCGAATGACTTCAATTACACCGATATTGAACGGCGCTGCACTTTCAAAAGCCACTTCACAGACCTCTTGCACAAGTGGGACAAAGTGTATTGTCCAGATAATCTGTGCAGTTTGATATCATTTTTGATTGATTCATTTTATCTATGTCAACCTGAAGCCTAAGGAACCAGGAATATCATTGACAAAGGGTCCTGAGGTGTGATACTGTGCGCCGACTTTGACGAGTCCGGGATGAACTATTAAAGCGGAACTGTTTGCTACTACTGTATAATAAAAGATGACAGGTCCCTGGATTGGCTGGCCACCCTCATGCCAAGCAGGTGACTCGAATAGTGCTGGGATGACATAAAATTGAGTCATCTGACAAAAGTTGTTGACCACAACGTGCTGCCTAATGTGACGTCTGTGAGGGAGGAAGCATCCCAACTGGGGGAAAACATGACTCATGTTGCTCATGTGAACACACCATGTGGGGTGGCCTTGTTTTTTTTTTTTTTTCTTTTTTAAAGAAATGTTTAATCAGTATTCATATTAGTAATGGAATATCATAAAAGCTGCTGTGTTCAGTCAGCGTGAGCAAAGAAGCTGGAGCGTCACTCTGATGGGGCGTTACGGCAAAGTTCAGTGTTGTGCGCTCACATTCTTGATAGCGTAAATGTGGCGGCAGCCCTTGGCCGGGAAGATTCACATTCAAGTTGGGGAAACATCCTGACTGATCAAGTCCAGACAGATTATTCGAGGATTTTTGTCAACCCTGGTTGGACGTACAGAAAGAGCATGAGTGATCTCTTTCTTCCAACTGGAATCCACCCACTTTGCACATTTTTTACATATTTCCTACCATGACTACAAAGACATGAGGGCATTCAGGAGTGGTGTTGCCAAAAGCAGGGGTTCAGTGGAGCAGCGTGCAGTTTTTAAGTGCAGCCCTCCGCGGGCATGTGGAGGCAGGGTATGGCAGTGATTGTAGTGTTTGAGTAAAATGCAGAGAGTGCCGTTTCATTTCTCGAAAACAGCCACAGGTGGTGAAGAGAGTTTTGAGCGCTGCTTTTATGAATGTGCGTGTGTTTGAGATTCAGTCAGGTTTTTTTTTCTTTTACATTTATCACAATTTGAAGTGTTCGTACAAAGCCCATTTTACGGAGACATGCAGGCTTTGTCTGAGTGACGCGTAACATGCAACAGAACATTTTCTTTTACTCCTGATGGGGTGTTTCTTCGACAGATTTGCTACTGTGTGTGTGTGTGTGTGTGTGTGTGTGTGTGTGTGTGTGTGTGTGTGTGTGTGTGTGTGTGTGTGTGTGTGTGTGTGTGTGTGTGTGTGTGTGTGTGTGTGTGTGTGTGTGTGTGTGTGTGTGTGTGTGTGTGTGTGTGTGTGTCTTGTTTGTTGAGTACTATAGGGAGATCATCTGCTAATTTCTCACAGAGCAGAGTGCAAATAAGCCCCGTCATTGATTTTTAAACAGGTGTTTTGACCATGGAAAACATAATGGCAGTAAAAAATAACTTTGGCGCAAACATTATTATTATTATTATTATTATTATTATTATTATTATTATTATGACTATGACCAAAGCCACTGTTATTGTCCTCTTTTCCCATTTCCCACCCGCTCCTCTCATTTGAATCTTGTTCATTGGCCACGCACAAATATCCATTTCTCACACAGACCCCGCGTGAATTATCAAAACAAATTCCACCTGTATAAGGCGGCTGATACTGCAGCTCTTCTTTGGTGTCCTTGTGAACATGAATGTAACCTTTTATATTGTAGGCAAGAAGTAGAATTTGATTTGAACTTGTTTGTATGTATACACACAGATAGATAGATAGATAGATAGATATCTACATACAGATGTATATATATATATATATATGTATGTATACATTTTTAAACCAACCCCATGAGGAGCTTTACTTTCACTGCTGTAGCTCTCTTTCTATTTCTGTGTTTCCATACTTGCATCATGCATAATTAATGATACATTCTGACCTGTGAGAACATCAAACTGTAACCACATAAAAGCAATCGTATGTATTTTTCTAAACACAGTGTTGAGTGAGCCAGTTATAAATTCAACATGGCTGTTTCGGTTGTTCATTTTGCTGTTTCTGAAGCAATAGAGGTCTCGGCACACAGAAAATACAGGATTATTCGTATATATTTGTTTGTTCAGCTGCGTGGTGCGGTGGCTGAAGTGTGTGAATCTGGCAGCTGTAGTCTCTCTTGTGTTATTGTTGTATGTTTTGCACAGATACGGTCAGGTTCAATAGGAGCATGTCAGAGTGGTTAAACCATGTTGCATGTGTCATGGATGCTCGAATATGAAGAGCACCTGTAGTGGTTTGTTTGTTTTGCGGAGCAGGATGATAAGCGTTATTGACTGTCCAGTCACTCGTCGTCACATTAGCGTTGAGGATCGCAGAACCAACAGCCACTAGTGAGGTTTTTTTTATTTTTTTTATTTAGTATTATACGTTAATGTGTTGTAATGCACCGTAGGAATGCACTTTGCAAAAAGGAGTTCAGGATCTGTAAAAGTACTCCCACCCATCTGGGAAAGCTCAAGAGACAAGCAGGTCACCCCCAACTCATGACAATCCAGAGAGGAAGACTTCTCTTAATCAGCAAAAGCAAAATTTACATTAAAGATGCGATTACAAGATGAGGCCATTCGATTATCCAATATCAAATCGAGTTTATACAATGCACCAGTTTTTGTACCGAACGTCTATTGTAACTTAGAGGACGGATTCATTAGATTCACACTTTCTTCTCTTCACTGTTTACGAGGGTTTTAACAGGACGCCTGGTTCTTCTGTGACTTTCAGTGGCCTTCAGCCATTTGCATGTGTTGAATTGAACTGGCCTGCTTCCATGCGCTCATGTTTATACGCACGCAAGCACACTTTCACTTGAACAATGGATATTGCTCACCTTCCTTTGTCAACATGCTTCTGTATTCTGCGGAATTACAAATGCTCGCAATTACTGTAACTAAGCCGTTTTTTGGAATCATTTTACTTTTATGGGTCTAATTTCAAAGAAGAGTACTCATATTTAAGTACAATTAGTACTGTGTAATCTACTACAGTACCTTTAGAATCACAACTTGCTACTAGCTACTGCGACTAGCTTCAATTTGAATAAATATTCAAACTTTTTGATCAGAATATTTGGAGCCAATAAGTTTATTCATTATATATTTTTCCAAAGCTCATAAGGTCATATTGTTGTTTTGTCTGAGAAATATGCTCACATGTTGGTTTTTTTTATACATCTAAATCAAATGCCTGCTATTGACGACCCAAATAAATATAGCTTGCATGTAATGCCTTATTTTATTGAGTGTTTTTAAACAACAGCGCGTTTATGCACGGTATGATGCATAATGAGACGCTCTGTAAACCAGTTGACACTCATCTTGTCTGAAGCGTCCTCGGCTCGCAGTGCAGCAGAGTAGTTAGCTGGAGGCGAAGGTATGATCCTCAATGTTCCCCAGAAGACATCGCAGATCTGAGATGAGTTGGGAAATTTGAGTTCGCTTCTCGTGTCTTCGTGTCTGTTTCTCTGCAAAAACAACATGAAAGAAACAAGAGTTTCTATGTGAGAGACACAAGCAGAGTAAAGAGGTTTTATTTTTTTGCCCCTTTGTAATCAGAGAGCCAAAAAAAACTCTTGATGTGTGCTCAGGGCACACTTGGCTTTCTCGATTTTATTCATGCAGAGTGAGACGATTCTTCCAACAAGCTGGTGAGTGTCGGTGATAAACAGTGACTGGCCACTTTTTTAGGGGGGGTGGGGTGGGGTGGGGGTGGTCACTTTTTATACCTAATAAAATACATTAACTCTGCTGTTGCACAGTTAATTATAGCTGAGATGGTCAGAAAATGGGTTAATTTATACATATTTGTATATTTTTAGTCTCTCAAATACATCCGCTCTTCAACATTTTGACAAATAACCCTCACATATGTAATGTAGTATTCCATTAGACACTTGATGCATGTGTAAAAGGGATTTATTTTCAAGGTTATGAGAAGGGGGAAAGAAAATCTGTTTATCCTTGAATTTTTTTCCCCGCTTCAGCGCTTTCGTATATCAAAGGCTAAACAACATATAAGCTTGAAATTGTGCAAACTCGTTTTGGGATTTGTTTTTTCCGATGATTTAAGAAATACAACATAAATGTAGGATCATCAGTGAGAATTTTCTTTCTGAAAAAGGCCCAGTTTGCCATGCAGTGACTCAGCTGGAAGTATCTACCATCAGACCACTGTTCGTGGGCTGATTATTGGCGATGAAATGGAGAACAGTAGTATTTGGCTTGATCTGATTTGATCTACGATCTTGTTTAATCCACTATTGATCAGATTTTTTATTTTCTGAATTTAGGTATACAGTAAATTCTGTCAAATACAAAATGCTTCCTGCCTTGTCTCCTTACTTTTTCTCCTTTATACACATTTATGTTGTTGACACAGAAAACAGTAGGATCTGACGTGAGCTGGCAGTTTGTATTGATGACAAAAGTCTTGTGTGTATAGATGTTGTCTCCTCTGATGATTTTTTCCTTTCTTATTCACGTACACGATAATCCATCCCGTGTACGCTTGGTGTAGACGAATATCAAATCCACCTGTGTTATCTGTGCTTGTTATCTGGTTAGTGCGCCTCCCACAGCCAGACAGACAGAGAGGGCAGCAAGTTCCTCTGTGTTGTTTTTGGCTATTGTTCTGTATTCACACATCTGTCTGTTTCAGAATAACTGGTCACAGTATCGGGTCTCGGATCGCAGAGTCATATAACAACAACTCTGTCTATGGGAAACTGACATGGTGTCGGCTTATTTTAGCAACTCACTGCCATCGCTTTCACACATATACGTACACCTTTTTTGGTAAACATGTAATTATACTTTCTCAGTGATTATATGTTGATGCTATTTAGCACGCCATACATTATAGAGTTACATTTACCACCGCTGTTATGTAATGCATTAAGCTCCTTCTGTAGTTTTCCACATGCAGAGGACATTAGTCTGGAGCTTTTGTTGCAGGAGCACTTTGAATGGTTCTTATTGTGCGTCTGTGCTTGTCGCTGATGGCCTGCCGAGCAGCTGGTGGACATTTGGCGAGTCTCATGCGGACGGTGTCCAGAAGCCCGCGGGGCACCTGCTGTCCATCAGGGAGAGGTGAGGCATGCAATGAGACAGCCCCTCAACAGGTGACAGTGGAGCGCTAGTCACTGTCCGCATGCACTGATGACAATGGCCAAGTGTAGTCGGGCTCCTCGACAAGTGGGAGTCTGAGTGGCCCCCCTGCTGATGAGATGCCGGATCATAATAAGAATGGCCACGCAGCGAGCAGCAGGTACACAAATGTCGATACACTCGGGGACGTCTCGGTTTGGTTGAGTCAGCGACACAACTGTTGTGTGACTGTTGCGCTGATCTAACATGTGTGACTCCGTGCAGGGCACCAGTTGGCGTCAGGCAGCCCAATGTTAAATATTAAACTGGCACACACCAGTTAACAGCTGCCTAATACTTCCCTCTAGTAAGCCTAACCAAAACGCTGCCATAAAGCCTCTACGTCTTTGTATTCCATCTTTGTTTTACACGGAAATCCTAGTGAGATTTGAGATCTATTTGTAAGGCTCAGACAGCGGCGTTAAAACACAGTCCCATATTTTCAGACACCGAAACCTCTTGAAGAACAACAGCCTTCTCGATATCGTGATATTCTTGAATTCATTTTACTAAAACCAGAACAGGATGTTTCCAGCATATTGACGTTAGAGGTGGGGCTGCACAGTGGTGTAATGGGTAACACTGTCATCTCACCACAACAACATCCCGAGTTTGGTGTCTTGCCTTTCTGGGTGGTGTTTGCATGTTCTCACTGTTTCAGTCCCCAGTTTGATTCTGGATTCTACTTTGTGGGATGGTATACTCCCAAGATCTGCTTGTTAGGTTCATTGAGGAGTGTGGATTGGCCATAGATGTGAACATATCTCTGTACAAACAATATAGGTATGAAAAAAAAGCTTCTTAGAAGAAGAAATAGTAGAAGTGGGGAAAAACATAGCAATTGCAGTCCACAGATATGTTTCGCATTTTTGATTCTGTCACATGCCCGACAAGGAGAAAGTACTAATTTGTTTATTTATTAGTTCATTCAAAGACTCCAATTAATATATTTAAAAGGGGGGAAAAAAAATAATCAGCAGTTCTTATTGTCATGCAATTTAAAGTTTTGAGACGACACATTTTGGGAAATAGGGGCAGTGGTGTACCCCACCTCATCTGAGTGTGAAGCTCCTAATATAAACCCTATACCGAAGTGACAGCATGTCCACAGTGTACACAGGCTTTCAACGAAGGCTAGGCTAAGGGAGGGGTCTTTTGCAATGGAGCAAATGGAGGCAGTGGAGGTTACCAGGACCTACACACCCACAACACACATTAGTGGGAAATACTGCAGGTTAAATAAAGTAGAATTGTCAGTTAAACTAACTGTGAATGTATTGCTTGCTGAACGTTAACCCACAACAGCAACTGTCTGTGTCTCTGTGCTGTGTCATTTGCACCCTTATTGTTCTGGACATGTGTATCTTTAAAAAAAACAAAACAAAATAAAAAAACCCCACTGTAACTATGATGCAAGCTATTGTTACAGTGATGTGACATGATGGGTAGGGGAGGAGAGTGCGCCGTGTCCATTAGGACTTATTTATGAGGCGTTGCCTGCTGAAGTAATAACATTTCTGCTGCCTGTGTGTCATAAGACTGCTGGCGTAAAAGCACACAACAGTAATGCTGCTGTGTCTGACATGACGCCAGTGAGTGGCCCCATTTCCTTTGACATATCACCCCATGCTAAGAATTATAGTCTGCAGCAGAATCCCCCAGTGCTGAAAAACACACTCAGCAGTTGTACTGGAGGAGAGAAGGGGAGAAGATAAATACATCCCTGCAGGTGCTGTGCAGTTAAAAACAATTTTTTTTTTTTAGGTGTCTGGGAGAGAGCTGATAATTTCTGAAGAAGTTATCACTTTGGAGATGTTTTTCAGGTGTCGAAAGTGATTATGGTTCAAAAATCCCTTCGGATTTACGGGTCGCTCCCATTTTCCCGCTCCGATCACCAACCCCCTTTATTAGGTCAGTCATACGGTTTTCGGGGAAACCATAGACTGTGAGCCACACTCCGCTGAATGACTCTGTATGGGTTTTTGAAAGTGGCACAGTAGTTTCTCTGTCCAGGCAGCCACTGCAGTAGCTGGTGTCCTCTCAGCGAGTCGTCACAGTGTGGCTTTGTTGATGAAATGGTGAGCGGGTGCCACTTCTGCACAAAGACAAGCCGAGGAAGAATTGCATGAAGCTCAGAGTGAACCCCCAAAAAAAGCCCACATGCAAACACACTTTTGTTTGACAGAATGGATCTCTGCAACCATCCCAACACACATATTGCTTCTTTTTTTTTTTTTTTTTTTTATAAATATCAGCAGAGCAATGAGCTTTGCGGGCCTGTATAATCTTCTCTTTGCTGTATCATGTGCATTCTGTAATCCTCATTGATGAACAGAATGATGTCCACATCTGTGTTATTCACTCTTTTTTTCAGCTTCATTCATTCCTCGTACGATTGCATGATTTCTTTCTAATTTATACATTTTCTAGCAGCGCCATATGGGTCTGGGTTTTCACACCTCTGCAAAAGAAGGCACTGAGGAAGATTCAGCAGAGCAAACAAGCATTCAGGGGATCACACTGTCTTTCATAAGGAGTGACTCTTTTACGAATAAGTTTTTATATTTTTTTTTTCACTTGTTTTTTTTTTTTTTTCTAACAAAGGGCTGAAATTAAAACTGCACTGATTGGCATTGGCTTCTCTGCTTGGCGCCGTCTTTATACAGGGAAAGGAAACATTAATGACGTCACATGATGTTTTTGAGCATCTTTGTGTGCGCTCAGGTTGAGAAATTCTGAAGTATTTGCACAAGTCTTCAATTGTGATTGGAAAAAAAAAATGTACTTATGAAAAGGATATAAAGGAACAGTTTGTAGTGTGGGGACTATAGAGCGAATAGGCAGCTTTCAGTCCAGTGATCTTGTGGAAAAAAAGGCCTTTAAATGGCACCTCTTTGATTCTGCGCCTTTGAGCCGGTTCAAAAGTGTTCAGAGTCCAGCACACGTTGATATTTAGCAGGATGATTGAAGTCTTAATGCCAGAGAGGTTAGAGGAGAACAGGGGGTTGACTGCACCCGGAGTTGACCTACTTGGTGGGACATTTATCCTGTGCTTTGTTCTCTGCATGAGTGCAATCCCCAACTCTTCAGCCTTCACCACCAGCACGGCCATCCAGGAGCAGGTTACTCGCCCTACATTTGCCACAATACACCAGTACGTATGTACATGCAATAGTAATAATAAAACCAACTACCTTTTAAGTATTCATATTTATTGGTAAATTGAATAAGAACATGTTTTCAAATGTAAATATGACAATACATAGTACACGGTCCTCTAAATAAGGGTCACATAACCTGCGGCACCTTTTTTAGGTTTTGTCCGATGAGGCAAACTGCCAACCAGAAACACATTACAGGTTGTAAACAATCAAAGCTCTAAACATGAAATATACAGAGACAATTGCAGCACTCACGTTCTGTGTGAGCTGTGTGTGAGCTGTGTGTGAGCGGTCAGACCAACCAGCCAGTTATACCCTCAAAATCTTGATTTGCGATAACACTAATAAGAGAAGATATCGGAACAATTAAAACTTATCAGTCACCTAATAACATTTAAAAGCAATTTGTCATTTTTAACATGTATAAAAACTTGATGTCATTTATTGTGAAATCCCGCTGCTTACACGTGCTCTCTGTGTACATTATCTGGTACTTTGTTGTATTAAAGTACTAAATTATTTGCAATCACAATATTTAAAATAGATTTTTGAGACTTTGTCATTTCTGCAGGTTGAGTGTTCATCCCGTTTGATCAACTGCACAACTCACATTATTATCCATTAATCTACCCATTCATTTATCTATCAATACCTGCGTTAGGAAGCCCTTTGTCTTTTTGTTTGGTTTTCTCTTCTTTGTAAATGAATGTGTTGGTTTTTTTTTACTTGACCAAACATTCAAATATAACAGTGTTTATTTAGACGTTTTGGCAATCATTTTGGTGTTTATATTTGAAACATCATGCCACCGGTTTGTGTAATCAGCGGTCCACTGGTCTGCTGGCACTGAAGGACAAGGCAATGATTAAAGGAACAGGCTATTGATCTGTATTACATTAGGAGGAAGAGTGCTTATGAGAGTGATGTGCATTGGTTCATTTAATTCGGCACCGAGCCAGAGTTTGGCTCTGGCTGTATAGTGTAAATTCTAAACACTGAGTGGGAGTGTCATCACTCTGGTGTCTGTCATCCGGCTTCAGAGAAATGGTGCTCGTGTCCCCAAAATGACTTTTTTTTTGTGGTCATTTTCATGCTCGTCTCAGCAGAAGCGTGTGCAGTCGCTAAGCTTTCCCAGCTCTTACGGAAAGCTCCCCGGTGGCCCTTTAAGGCAGTGGACACATTGTGTGCTTTCTTTCTCTCCTTGTGTATTAGGTATTGAATAAGTGACCTTTCTGGTTTGCATGAGCTCATGGGAAAAGTGGGTGTTTCCACAGGAAGTTAATGCCTTTCCCTCCCCCTCTTTTTTTTTTTTCTCTCTTGCTCTCCTTGTCCATGTAGTCTACAGTCTTCCTCCCCCTCAAACTCCTTGATTGTGTCTTTTTTTTTCTTTTTTTCTTTAAGCACTTGTTGGTACTCGGCTAAACAATGCTGCTCACATGAATCAATGCTGCAGCTTTGCGAAATGTTTTCAAAGGCTTGGGAAGAGAGAGAGAGAGAGACGGTGGAGGACGCGGCAAGGCCACGGAGAGATGCAAAAGCACCGATGTTTCACTTCCATGTGTTTAACATTACACCCTGATGGTGACTATTTGATTACAGCCAGCTGCTCACAGTCCAGCCCCAGAGGTTAAACCTGCACAGGATTTCAGACAGGAAGTGACACACAGATGCCCCCATTGAGATTTCTCTTTTCTTAGATCACTGCCACATGTCACACTCTGCTGGTGTGTTGTGTTGAGGCAGCTTTGACCTCTCCGCACATTAAAGGGGATTTGTTATTTAGAGGTGTTGCCCAGAAAAAAAAAAAATGGCATTATTAACACTTACCCTTCAGAGGCAACCTTTTACATTCAGTGTCTGTAAAAAGGTTTAACCTTCTGGAGACCTTTACTTCTTTTATTGCTGTTGTAAAAAAAAATCACAGTGAATGATTTAAAGTTTTTTTTATTAATGAAGTATTTTAGGAAAATAAAACAACCATGAAAAAAAAAATACAGCCACACAATCAAAGTGAGAGTGTTGTCTTATATATAATGATGGAATAAGTAAATGTGTTAGAAATCACTTTTTATGCCATACGATTGAAACTACGTTGTGGAAATATGCTGTAAACTATATCCATTTTGCACCCTTTGACAAAAGAAATCAAATATAATAAACCATGCTTTTGTTTATAAAAAGAAGTACTAAACCCAACGTTGACAGGAGGACACCACCATATTTATGCACTTAGATGTAATTATCAGCATTTACAGTGTCTGAATCAGTGCTGTCATGCTGTGATGAGCTATCAGAAACAGATCTGTCACACTGTGCTGCTGTTGCACTCGGAGTGCAGCTTGGCAGGCTCCAGCCTGTCTGGCATGGGGTTCATGTCCTTAATTGAAATTGCTGCACTTGGCACTAGCCCCACTGAACAAGTTTCACAAATGGCATGTTTCACCTGTCAGCTGGAGGGGCTGCGACCGTGGTCACCGGCCTCCGCCTCTTCGAGCAGGCGCAACCCCGCTCCTTCGTGCTGACTTCTCAGCCTGTGTCGTCGCGGGTTATCTGCATCGTCAGCACGTCAGCAGCTCTACGAGCCAGGCCGAGTCTGTGAACTAAGCTGAACCCTCAGCTATAAAAACAAAAAAAAGGCTTCATCTAAACAAGATCTACGTTGGTTTTCCTGTGTGTGGATAAGAGCTCGGCTCTTCACATTTGTTTCTCGGGTTAGGAAGCGCTCACAACAAGGCCGACTCATCGTATTAGAACAAACTTTAATGTAATTGCTCCGTCAGTGCAGATCATTTGAAAATGCATTCAACTCGGAGTGTACCAAGAAATGCAGAACAAACACGGCACCCTGAAGGAAGTCAATCCATTCAAATGATCTTTTGTTATGAATCAATTGATACGTGAATGAAGCAAACAGAGTGTAACAGGAATTATCTTGCAGCATGTCTTCGCGCGCGTGTGTGTGTGCGTGCGTGCGTGCGTGCGTGCGTGCGTGCGTGCGTGCGTGCGTGCGTGCGTGCGTGCGTGCGTGCGTGCGTGCGTGCGTGCGTGCGTGCGTGCGTGTGTGTGTGTGTGTGTGTGTGTCTTGAGGGCTGGCGGTGTGTGTGTCACACTATGACATGAGAGCCTGCAGCTGCTAAAAATACCAAACAGTATATCCAACAGTGCAAATTACACGAGTGTATAACGTAGTGGATATTGAGAAAGTTCCTTTACAGGATATGCATCTTTGATGTCATTTATTGAATAAAGTCAATTGAAACCTCAAGTGAACTGGATCGAAATGCGATCTACACACTTTCTGCTGTGGTCTGACTCAGGAAGCTGAACCAAGAAACTGTTTCAATCAGTAAAATTACAGTGATAAAGGAATGACTCCTGACTTCAGTTTTTAATTAACAAATCTTGCTGAACAGCCTTTAGCCGTCAGCAGCGCGGGTCTGAAACTGTCCTTACTCATCTTCAGCTCGTGAAAATAATTTTTACACCCACCATTTAAGCCAGAGTTATTTATACACCGATTTAAGTTTTGTTAGCATACATTAAAAAAAAAAGTCTGTCCGATTGAGAGATCCCTACCTTCACACATCACATTTAGCTTCGGAAACCAGCCATAATTGAAAATGGATTTGTTGGCTAGAATAATCAAACTTTCGCACTATCTTTCAAACTGCAACCCTAAAGAATCCTTCTCCTCATTTAGAGTCTGATCAAGAAGAGACGATACTACCTTCACAAGTAGTTTTGTACTGACCAGCTGTACTCTCATCATGAGATGACGTTCGGTGACACAGGTGTACAAGGCTTCGACAGTGTGACGCAATCCCATGTGTTGTCATGTGACACCATATACAAGCTACGCCACCTCCTCCGATTTAACTGTAAATTTCAATTTCATGGTGCCGATCAAATCACATAGACGTGTTCACGCTGTGCGGTTTGAATCAGAACAGTGGATAATGGGGTTACATACGGTTCATGTATGCACAGCTACTAAAAATTCAATTCCAGTTGCATCAGATCTTTCTGATGACCCTTGTCTACAAATCTCCGGTGGTAGTACGCATCAGCTTTAGCAGAGGAAGAATACTGCAGTTAGCTTGTGACGTATTGGTGTGGTGAATGGGGAAGTTGGGGAATATTGTAGATGTGCAGAAGTAGGCAGAATTCTTCCGCGGGAAGAACACAATTTAATGGTATTCAATCTACATTTTTCTGTAATTAAAGAATAACTACGGCTGATGATTTTCAAGTCAAGGTCTGTGGATTTTCATTGGGCACATGGCCATATGCAGAAGGTAATTAACTCCCAACTGTGCCTGTGACTATTTGTTTTCGCTCAGCATTCCCCCTCATTATGACAGTCTAGGTACAACAACATTTACCCTCATCTGTGCTGGAGCAGCGTGTTCCGTAGTGGAGCTTTGTTTTTCGTCGTTCAAATCTCAGCCTTGCCTTGTTCGCTGAGTCTGTGGTTTTTGTGTTCAGTGCAGATGATGACGGTATATTAGTTAACCGTCACAGAGGCGTCTTTAACCAAACGAGAAGGATAAGTGACAAGGATGGAAAAGGGTCTATATATAGTTTTTCGTGAAGCTTGTTTGTGTGGTGAGGAAGCGGGTGCACAGTGCAAGCACGATGCTGATTACACGCCCACACATATCACCCGTTCTTGCGTTCCTTGAGGCTGGCATGCGGCAGTTGTAACAGTACAGATTCATTGTTCTGTGTCTTCTCCGGAGATGGAAAACCTGACCAGGTGCTTTGGTGGATGAGTCTTATGTTAAATACTGCAGTGGTTTTGAAGGCAACTACTCCTACACACTGATTTAATGCAGTATTTGTGTCTTAAAGGTGTCCTAAATGTGTAGGGGAGACATTTTCCAATTGAGTCTTTCTTGGAATGCCTCGCTTTGACTAACATAAGCGAGCATATTTATATAGAGACTTTAAGTTGCACTATAAATTGCAACTGCCCAAAATGTACCATGAAAAGTTGATAAAACATATAAGTTGACACATTTTTTTCGCCATTCCCAGGTGGAATTGTACTGTTGATAATTATCGGCCAGTAGCTCGCAGGTCAAGAACCCTCTGTGAATTTGTTCCTCCAGCTCTGGCCATCGCGCTTTTAGCTTTTAGAGTTAATTTCTTCATCATGCTAGCAGTTTTCTCTGCTTTTCTCCAGTCACTCACAAGTTTATTAGATACTCCATACTCTTTCTTATGCTCACTTTTTGTGTTTCATTGCATTTTCTATCATTTTCGTTTGAATTTCTGTTGTGTACCTGTTTCAATTTTGGCTTGTGCTGTTGTGTGCAATAATGGTAGTAATGAAAGGTTTGTTTGTGATACTCTAACCATATTGTCGTTGAGTGCAAAATATTGGTCTCACTTGGTATATTTTGATAAATAATTCACGTTTTCATATAAGCCGCAAGGACAAACAACAACAACAAAAAGTGAAAATTATAGTGACAATGACAAAATAGATCCACAATAGTATTAGCAACTAAAATTGAGAAAGGCTGATTTATTCGTTCAACTCCGTTTTTGTAACTTTCCTTGTTTGCGTGCTATTTGCGGCAGAGAAAATGGTTTGCTTACGTCTCACAAACGTCTCTTTAGAGAACAGCCCCACACAAAAATGCTGCGCTGCAGCTGAGACTCATCCACAGTCCTTGTATCCACGCAGAAAACAGGCCTTTAATGTTTTCCCGGTCTGCAAGTGCATGCGCGCCTGTCTTTCGGGGATGATGTGTAAGCAGGGACGTTTCGAGTGGGACTGAGTGACAGGTCTGGACTTCGGTTGGTGGGCGGGGTCGGCTACCATGTCATACGTGACATCAGCGGTGACCGAAGGCTCGGTCGGGCCAGCTGCCTGCTGCGGAGGTGGAGTTTCCTTCCTGCAGAGCTGACTGGGGCCGAGTGCGGCCTGACCCACCTTGCTACCAACATCTAAACCACACTGCAGCGTGGCTCTTCAGGCTCTCATCGTTCCTTTTGCTCCTAATCTGTCACTTTTGATTTATGAACCGCACAGATTCTCATTTGTATTATAAAGCTCAGACTCTTTTGAGTCTTACAGTAGGTTTAACGCTTACACATTTATTCTCCCATGAGCTGGTCGTGTCAGCGCAGGTCTGATGATCTTCTAAAATGGAGCTTGAGTCTGTTTTTTTGTTTTGTAGCTTAAATCCTCTTCCATGAAAAGCAGTTGCATGACTTTTCACACCACAAATCGTATCTGTTCAATCACTAATTTTACCTCGACTTCACAAAAACATTTTTTGACGTCAGTGCTGTGAACGCCTCAAGGATTTTTCGAGAACAAGGGTTGATCACATGGGAGGAACAAAATGTTTTGACCTTACCTGAGTGTCAGCTGTTTCCTCATGACGGCTGTCCAACCTTTTCACAGTCTGTCTCTTTGGTTACTCTTCAGACTTGTAGATAACCCCCCAAAATAAAAGACTGATGTTACAGATTTCTGTTGATATGATATAAAATTGATTTTTCTAAAGCTTTTCCATTAATTGCCAAAAAGCGCTGATAACAGCCTTGGATCAATAATTTCCGGTTTCATATTACATTTCAAAATCAAAATGTGAGCATTGTTATTCCTTTTTTCCCTCTTTTTTTTTCTTCTCTGTCACCATATCTGTGACCTTTGTACATTTGGAGCAATAAAAAAAAGTGGAAAATTAGTTTTAGTTTTTTTTAACTTCACCAAATGTGTAAATGATGACGACCATTTATTATCCTGATGAAAATAATGTTTTGGTTCTTCCTACTGGCTCAACTAAAGCAGCTATATAATAAACCGCCTCCAGAATAAACGAGTGATCGCATAATATGTTGAATAATATCAAGCATTTCAAACTCAATTCAAACGGTTTCCAGCATTTCTTCAGCCAGAAAGCACTGAAGATGACACTCTGCTCTGTGTTGTGAGGTTGTGGGTGTTTCTCGACACTTGCAGTCGATTGTTTAAGGCCCCTGTCGAATTTTATGAGGTCACGGACCAATGTAACGATTTTTCAGTCGTATTACTGGACATGACTCGCTTTTGGCTTATGTCACGCAGTTATTGGTAGTCCTCCTGAGTCATGTTGCACTCGCCCATGGAACTCGTCACCCTCCGGCTGCTCAGCTGAATCCGAGCTCCAGCTCCTGTTAGTGCTGGCTCTGGTGCTGCTGGCACTGCAGAACGGCCTCATCTATCACGGGAAACGGCTCTGAGACAATCAGCTCGGCTGGAGCAGAGCACGGCCGCTACACCACCCATGCGTGTGGGAGAGGGGTGGGGGGGTCGGGGTGGAGTTGCGGTGCTGGATGCGGCTGCCTGAGGTTGACAGAATAGGAATAAGAGGTTGACGGAGGAGTGAGGTCACGTGCTGAAGCTCTGGCTGGGAGAGTGGAAGTGGTGGTGGGAGGGAGAAGGAAACACAAGCAGATTTTTCCCCTCCTCTCGCTGTCTCCGTCTCGCAGTTTGAAGTCACACTGGCGGAACAGTGAGGCACGTTCTGCGATGCACAGTAATACTGGATGAATTATTGAACAGTGGTGAGTGGAAGTGACACAGGCCGGCCTACTACCTCGATGCTGAGTGACAGAAGAGTGTGAGGGAGAGATTACCTGCATCTCCTGCAAACAAAGGGAGCTGCAAGTGGGAGGAAGTTGTAAAGGGAAGATGGACAACTCTGCTGTGGGGAAAGCATTTTGAAACACTCGACATACGTTTTTCTTTTATGACTCCATTATATTTCAGAGGAAAAAAAAAAAATCGACATCATTTACTGACACAAATCTTCAGTAAACTTTATTGACCCTGCACATTTATTTACACCACATGTATTGCAGCAATACAATCATTCTTAAACCTTTTTTTTTTTTTTTTAACATGGATTCCCCATATTTCCTTGAAGAAAGGTTGTGGCGCTTTTCTCCAATCTCAAAATAGCCGAAACTGGTGTACATATGCACTCTCGCCAACACACAAAAGCAGGAGCTTTTCTGTATTCTTCATTCATGAAAATTCATGAGATGCCTTCTAATCAAAATTAAGGAAATGGAAATGACTTGGTAGGTTTTGGGGGGGGTTTGGGGGGGGGGGGGGGGGGGGGGGTCCTTTCAGCTGTCTTTATATCAGCCGAAGATGTTTCATTCAGTCTACACAATGTAAGCTCCTCATTTTCATGCAAACGGCATGGTTGTTACAGTAAAAGTTTAATTTAGCTCATTGTTGGTGTGACATGGAAATTTGTGTGGATTTTTATGTTCTTGTGACGGCTTTGTGTTTCAGGGTGTTGGTTTGACATTCCCTGAGCACTCCCCTCAGCTGTCACCACTTAACTAGTCTCCGAAGAGAGAGAGAGGGAGAGAACTACAAAACATTGGAAAAATGTAAAAAATGCATGACTCCTCCTCTTCCCGGCTCATCGGCCCCACCCTTCCCGTTTAGGTTACTAAGACACCAGAAATGTACCCCGAGAATGAAAGAAAATCAAAGCCCCCACAGTCGAGTGGTGTGACTGTTGTGATGGCTTGTAAAAGTGTTATTAGCGTGTACTCCAGCTCAGTGAGGAAACCTCAGCAGCGCTTGTCGTGTGAGGGATGATCTAATTCACATTTGTTGTGCAGGTGTCTGCAGACAGGGTGTTTACCATCGCGTCCGCAGCAAGCTAGAGGTCACTGAGACTGTTGGTGCTGTTTCAACCTAAAACACAAGGGGACAATGGGTGTTTTGCTTTCTTTTTCAACTAAATTGCAGGAATTCTCATTACACAGTCTCCCTTAGACGCAATTGCAGTTGTCTTTCCTATAGGAATGATGCAATAAGCCAAACTCAAAACCGACAAAGTGAAACATGACACCGGAGACAGAACCCCCTAGGTACTTAATATTTTGTCTCATTTTCAGCAGTACTCAAGTGGCTTCATTTTCTGTAGGTGCGGAACATTGAAGCGTGTTTGCATTGTGTGCACTTTAGAGGGAATAAATAACCCATAAACAGTTAGGATGTTAGGTAGATTGTATTTGTTGTTGCAAGCATTGGAAAGCCTTTTGATTTCACTTTTAAATAGTGTCACTTGTGGGATGAATATCAAGGTTGGGATGATGGATAACAGATTTCTTTGCTGAAAAAGAAAAAAAAAGATCGCATAAAATAGTCCATGTGATATATATATTCAAAATAAACATAACGAGACAATCGACTGGAAAATAAACAATAAAACCTATTGGAAAAACAAATAAGAAGAGTAGACTGGATTTTCCTTCTCCTTTTAATGCTTAACTACATTTGTACACAATGTGGTCTCAAATCTGGGCTGGGCCTTTCTTTGTCTAGTTTGCCTGTCCTCTCAATATTTCTGCCATGTTCTGGTTTCTTTTCAGGGTTCAAAAAGATGCATGTGACGTTAATGGATGGCCCTAAATTTTATTACACACTCAATGTGAATTTGAGTGTATGTGGTTGTCTGCTTCCCTGTGTTAGCCCTGTGAGAGGTGCCTCCGCCAACAGTGAGCAGGCCTCGGCTCCAACACCCCACAACGTTGAACGGGATGAAATGGTGTCGATGCTGGATGGACACTATACACTATCCATTACAATTCTACATAGTTATACGAGATGGCATCCTATCCTGCATCCAGCATTTGCTGCACATGTCTATGTTCTAGGGCATGAACAAGGACGACCCGAGTTGATCCAACAAGTGTTGAATGGAGTTGAGGACAGGACTGCCAGGGGGCCATTCCATCCTCTCCACTCCCAAATTCTAGGGGTAGTTAAGCCCCGCTCCGTGAGAGTGAGATCTGGCACCGGGTGTAGCAGAAGCTCACAACAAGAGTCGAATGCAAAGAAAAGCTGTTTGACAAAGCCAGAAATCTGAGCAGATTTTGTTTTGTTTTTTTCGTGCCTCGTGTTTCCACAGCTTGTGCATCGGCCGGACACGGCTCTGTAACTTATGATCCTCGTCGTTTCTGTACTTCATTCATGTCTTACTTGAAGAGCTCACAGAAAGTATTTACCGCCTCTCCTCTTTTGTTTTGTTCTTCCTCTCTTACAGTCGTACTTTGTCACCGACTATGACCCCACAATCGAAGACTCGTACACCAAGCAGTGTGTGATTGACGAAAGGGCGGCAAGGCTCGACAGTAAGTGCACTTTGCTGTCCAAAATGGCCATAGAGAAAACACACACACACGGGCCATTTGTACAGTTCGGTTGCACTACTTTGCACTTGAGGAACTGATGTCAAATGTTTGTTTACCCTGCAAGTTATTGTGTGTGTGTGTGTGTGTGTGTGTGTGTGTGTGTGTGTGTGTGTGTGTGTGTGTGTGTGCGTGTGCGTGTGCGTGTGCGTGTGCGTGTGCGTGTGCGTGTGCGTGTGTTCCGTGCTCTCTAGTCCTGGACACGGCTGGACAGGAAGAGTTTGGAGCCATGAGAGAACAATACATGAGGACAGGGGAGGGTTTCCTGCTCGTCTTCTCCGTCACTGACAGAGGAAGGTAAGTGACAGTTTTCATCGGGGGCACATCTGCACACGCTCACTCCTCTCTCGTCTTCCTTTGTGTTTGCACATCTTTGTTTGCCGTTCACAGCTAGGCACTGTTGTTTGCACCTCCTCTACCTCTTGACTCAACTCGGGCCATAAATCTCATGCCGACGCTTTCACTTGTTGCCGCCTCTACTTCCGGATGCTGCCGCCGGTGTTGTTGTCATTTTGTTTTGTTCTCAACACTTCCTCCCTTATCTCGTTCTCTTGAACTCACCTATGCGAGCGCCGAACTTTCTATTTCAAGCTCATGTGCCGTTTGAACAACAGCTTGTCTTCAAATACATGCAACACTTAAAGGATTTGACTGGAGGTTTTGAGCTTTTTGAAGCCTTCATTCCAGCATGTGTGCACTAACAACATGTATGTGTGTATGTACTAATAACACTTTGCTGCACAAACAGTGTTTTAACCCTTTAATCGCTATTGACGTAGTCAAACTCATTTTAACGTAAAGGTGCTTTCAAAAAGGTGAAATATCAGTAAAAAAAAAAGTTTCAGGTTACCCAGAAGTTACAAATTAAAACGTTTGAAGCGTTTTTCACATGTTAATTGTGGTAATTGTGACCTCAGGTTCAAAATTAAACAGATAACATCGTTTTAATATTGCTTTAATTTAGCACTAATAGTGCTTTTAATTGATCATTGTGTCACGTCAACTAACACTATAAAGAATAAAACTAAATGTTCCTTAGTTTGAAATAAATTATGGGGAAAATCGACTTTTTCATTTGCTTTAATGTTTTGCGGTGCACCTATTGTAAGTTCCAACTACTAAATAAAGCAATTTTTTTATGTTTTGAGCAGCATTTCATATAATGACAAGCATGAGGTGTGCAGTATATAGTCATACAGTGACAGCTTATTGATCAAATTAAAATTATTCAAAATTTTAACCTTCTCATTGTCATTACCAGTTTATATTGTGGCACATGAGATGGTTTGGTGTGATTTAAAACACCATCAGAGCCAAGTGTATGTGTTGTATCACTTTAGGTATCATAACCAAAATGTGGCAGCCTTGTTGCAGTAAAAAAACAAATAGTTCACAAAAGGTCATTAATCACCACATAAATTGAGCCTCGCCATAGTTTATTTATGTTTAAGTTTTATGTTTCTGGGAATGTACTAATCCTAGGAATATTCAACTCCAACCAACCATTGACTTAACTCCTGAGCAGTGGTCGAAGTAATGAATAAAAATTATTTCATTTTACATTAGCATTTGTTTCAAACTTTCTCTGAGTGAAATTCACTCAACGTGATCTATTTAGCTACTTTTGTAATCATAAATTACTGCAAGTTCCATTTTACATTGATATCCCACCATTTGTTTCCTGCATTTTCGTAGCCAATGAGTTTAACAGAGGAAGTTTCTGCTTTATAGCTACGCTTATATTTTAAATTCTAAGAATCATTTTGAATATAAATATTTTTTTAATGATGAAATGAATCAAAATGATAATGCAATTAAATGAGATCAAAAACTAATTAATACCGGGTACTTTCTGAGAAAAGTACTTTGTCTTTCAAGTATGTTTTTTTTAACCACCGGTACTTAAAAACAGTACGAGTTTACACTACTCTGTGTGAGTCTGGTAATGCAAGAATAATGTTAAAATGTGCCCACAATTATCCAGACGTTTGTCCTGCTGCTTTGCGTATGTGTTTATTTTCTTTGGTCTACACTAATCAATCCAACAATCAGATAAAACCAGTTACTGCAAACAAAATGAATGGGGTTTCATTTAATTTAAATCTTTACAGCAAATTGTATTCTATCAGGTCATAATTCAGCTTATTGATAAAGGTCTTGTGGAGTATATTTCTACCCTTTCTCCATGTCATTATGTCGCTGCCCTGCAGTCCAGGGACCTCCGTTCCCTCCCTGCCTCCACCCACACCCCCCCTCACAGTGTTTATGCTGTAAACAGCCTTTCCTTCCTCCATTTATATTAGTCAAGACTTTCCAGATTTACTAGGTCCTCACCAAGCTGTCTGTGGGCCTGAGGCTGGGATGCCATTTGGGTTGGATTCCGACCCCCGTTTTACCCCTCACGTATTGACATTTTTCTTTGCTATTTTGTTTAAGTTGTGCCACCACATGCCGTTTGTATTGCAGTGGGCTTGGCAGGCGGGTCAGTGCACAGAGCACAACCTTAGAGGTAAATGTGTTTCAAGCATAGTGGAGATGACTTTCATTTATCTGTGCTGACACGCTCAACCCTTTCGTGAGATCCACTGTAGCGGTGACCCCAACGTCTGGGGTCTGATGCTTCTGCCTGTGTGGGTGGTGGTGGTGGGAGGTGGTTTAGCTGCACTGCTCGAAGGTCTGGTCGCATGTGTATTTTTAGATGAATCTATGCTTTACTACATAAGAAGGCATCTCATAACCTGTTTTTTTTTTTATTTTTGCTCAAAATGCACCAATTAACACCATGAAATGTGTTTTACAGCTTCGAAGAAATCTACAAATTCCAAAGACAGATTCTCCGAGTCAAAGACAGAGATGAATTCCCCATGATCCTTGTAGGAAACAAAGCAGATCTGGAACTACAGAGACAAGTAAGTCCAAAAGATCAGCGACTGCCAAACAAAAACCTGTTCTGACAACCCGAGGCGATAGCATCAGCCAGTCCGGAGAATTCACACGAGCGTACATGACAGTGGGAGTGTTGCAGCTGCAGCTCGGGATGTGAGTAAAAGAAGAAAACCGAGGCAGTAGAACGCATGAAGGCACGAGGGGGAAGATGGATGAAAAAGGGAGTGTGAACTGATGAATTTTCTGGCTGCTGCTATGCAGTCAGTTGTCACCTTCAGTGAATTTATACCACCCCCTTATGGTGAAAAGCAACCTTACACTCCTGAGGAGTTGAGGGCGTTTTATTTGTGACGTTATTAATACCACAATTGTGCGAGTAAAGAACGACAAATTAAACTATGCTGAGCCCTGTGACACCCAGCCCATTAAAGCCATGCACTCTAGTTTACTTTTTTTTTGTTTGTTTTTATCTTCTATTACAGCACACAGGCTCACTGTGAACCTCATTCATTCACGAGTCATTCAGTGCCTGACAATAGACACAGCTGCATTATAAAAACACCAAAGCCAGATTTCAGCTGTTCCCCAGATGTAATCTACATAATAATTCAATTTCTTCGGTTTTGTTGTGGATGGACGATATTGTCTTGCGGTGCACTAAATTATTAAAAGGGAAGGAGCTGCCAAGGGTTGAAATGAAGGAATTAGTTCATTGACTGAAAAGCTCAGGAGAATGAAACAATATAAGAAAACAGTGTTGAAAGATCTGACTATAATCCCTACTCTATTATAATGATTGAATTCGGTTGTATAATTTTTGTATATTATATTTGACCTTATTGTCTTTTCCACTCTGTTGTTGAAATGAGATGTTTGCGGAGTTGTTGAAAATCCTTTCTTTCGTCTGGTTTGACTTTGAAAGTTCAGCTCATCATTATTCTGTTCTTCACTTTCCACAAGGTAACCCAAGAAGAAGGGCAGCAGCTGGCTAGACAATTAAAGGTCACGTATATGGAGGCTTCAGCTAAAATCCGAATGAACGTAGACCAGGCTTTCCACGAGCTGGTTAGAGTAATCAGGTATGTGCTTTTTTTTTTTTTTCAAGGGCATCGATTGCGTTCAGTTCAAATTGAACTTGTGAATATTGGCGTGGCATTAATATGAGATATTTTCAGACATTTAAATTGCTGATCATTGACGGGAATGTGAATATTGACCCATCATTAAGAGTGATATTGTTTAGGCTGTATGAACTGGGAAAATATCTACAACTGTCCAGTGTGTCTTGACAGTTTCCCCCCCCCCCCCCCCCCCCCATCACCCTCCAATTGCCAGGAAATTCCAAGAATCGGAAAGTCCACCGTCACCGGAGCCCACGAGAAAAGAGAAAGACAAGAGCGGCTGCCATTGTGTGATCGTCTGAGTCAGCCTTATCACTGTAACTCATGCAGCTATTCGACCGCCCCGCCCACTCTGCCTGACATCACATCCTGAACGGATGACTGACCGCTGCCTTCTCCACGTGCATGACTTCAGATGGCCTTTTCTGAGATACTTTGACCAGGATCTGCTGTCCCCGGGACATCACTATGGACAACTGACAATGCCAAATTTTAACACCACTCTACCTTCAGCCATAATCTAATTCACACGAGAGAGTCCCAACACTAAACATTGCCTTCTAAATCAGCCTGAAAAATTAATGTTTTGTACTCTGATGGACTTCTCTTGCCTTCTAGTGACATTTGTACTTGCTACCGAGATTGAATGAAAACTATATATCCAGAATGTTAATTTAGTTTCCAGTGTCTGACCAGAGCAGAGAGATTATCTTATGAAGCTTTGTGTATGTTGTGCCATATTCACTTTTACTCCCATGTGCTAATCTGCTACTGTACATATGTGACATTTGTTGTGATTTTCAAAGTGTATTTCTAATGACCTATTAAATCACCACAGTACAGTGTGTGAGGTTGAGTTTGGTTTTACATATATGAGATTGAATATATAAGTCTGTATATAAACCTTATGCCTAGACCGCCCTTAAAGCTATGGTGATAGAAGTTTCTGGCATTCTGCAGTGGATTTCTTACTCTTTCTGTGGTTCCTGCTTTCCTTTCATTGCTAGATATGGAGTGTCGCCTGTAATTGATGAAGTCTTATAGTTTGAATGAGTTCCATCTTCTTCCCTTTCCACAAAGTATCACAAGTAGCAAATATGTCTGGATTTCTTTCGTCAAAGGTGGCGGTTCAGTAAACATTGAAAGTTGTGCATTTTATCCGCTTTCTAAGAAACAGTAGAGACAAAATTATTGGTAGCATATTGTGTAGCTTTGGACAAAAACTAGTGTGATTTCGCATCAACAAGGCGAGCACCATATGCTCTATTATTCAACTTTTGAAAACCAATGTAAACATGTAAAATGGCGCTTTTAGAGCTCAGTTTGGTTTAAATCATTCCAATGTAACACATCATTTCTGTCGGCCATTTAGTCTATAATTATAAAACACAAATAACTGATGCACCATTCCAGTGACACAGTGGCAATGTATTTGTTTTTGTCATTGAAATACTCCTGTTACAAAGCTTCTTCTCCTCAATCGTTGAAATCCACGACAAAAGCAAAGGATGGAGATCAGATCGGCTCGTCTCCAACGAGACATGAACTGAGACATGACCCCGCCACCTGAGGACCCGTCTTCACCACAGACACAAAATATTGTTCTGCCTTCCCTTTCCACTTCTGTACTTCTGTTCAGGCTTTCAAATGAAGTACTGCAGTTTGTTTTTCGCATCATCGTCTTGTAATATAAACAACAAGAACATCAGATGATGGAAGTAATGGACTTGATTAAATGTTTCTACTCTACTTTTATACATTATTTTCCTATCAAACTAGTTGACAAGTATTTTTCTATGTTTATAAGTGCATACATGTTCACAGCACAGCTGTGTATATATGTAAAGAAGAATATTTAATTATCTGGATTATTATAAAGATGACTGTTGCCCAAATTAAAAAAAAAAAGAAAAAGAAATTTACTCTTCTACCAGATGTGACCAAGAATGTTTTTCTTCTAATTGTGGCTTAATAATGGGAGAATATATTTATCTTGAGGTGTTTAACACCGTCTTGAAGGACGATAGGGTTTTATTAAAGACTTTGGTCTTTTAAAAGGAGCTTTAAATCACCTAAATGAAATAGGATATAACCACCAAGATTTGACATACCATTTCCCCAATCTAGAGCAAATTGTAGTGTACATTCAAATCATACTGTTTTTTTTCTTCTTTTCTTTTCTTTTCGTTTTCATCCTCATTAGTGTCTTTTGCCTTGTGTTTAGCTTTTGGTGCTAAAATAAAATCTGTCATTGAGCCAGATGGGCTAGAGAATCTTTTTTGTAGATTCAAAATGCTGCACAGAACTGAATCTCTTCACTGAGATGTCGAACTGTCAGACTTTAAGAAACCCACCTACTATCCAGTGATCATTATAGAATCACTATGACGACACGGATATCTGAAATGATCAAGAAATGAGTTCTGCACAGTGGTGTGGCTGTTGGCCTCACACACGTGGAGGCTTGGGCTCTTTTTGTGTATAATGTGCATGTTATTCCTGTGTAGAGTGACTTTTTTTCCGTGGGTACTCTGGCTACACGGTACAGTTTTTCATTGGCTCAAAATTTAGATATGTGGTTGATCGTCACTCCATCCATGTTAGCCATGTGATGACCATCAGCTGCCCAGGATGTACAAAACTCTATATGGAATTTTTCTCTTCTCGACGCAAAGCTGAATGAAGCAGACAAGCGACATGGGTGGACTGAGGAAATCATGAGCTGAAACCAATCAGATTTTGCCCGATTTTTGGGTCTGCTGTACAGAAGAACTATCATTTCTGACTGTAAACTGGCTCAATCATACCGCTGTGGGAAAGCCTTAACACATACCCACCTCCGAACATACCAACAGGTATGATAAAATAGGATTTGCAGTCTGAATATTGCTGACAGATAATTACTGTGCTTGGTTATCTAATGTTTGATAAATGCTAAAGCGATATCAACTTGCTTAATAAAACTCACACGTGTCAAAGGACATTGTGTTTAAAGTATGTTGTGTAGACTAGTGGTTCTAAAGAATCCCCCCCCCCCCCCCCAAAAAAAAAAAAAACTAAACATTTAAGCGCATACTAACAAAATGCAGCATCTTTTACTTAGTCTCTCTTATTTTGACATTAACGGTGGACACACTGGGGATATCCTAACACTGCAATGAATGCTGAATTAATGTCATCCATGGTGTTTTGTAACAGCCTGCTTGCCATGTTTAGGGACTCAACTCAGTCAAGACGTGATAATATTGTTTCACCATTGTAAAGGGATTCTCTTTACAAGCATGAACACGTCTGATCATGAGGTGATTATCATGCATCCGACTGGAGGATCACAGGCAGCTGGAGCCTGTGCCATCCAACACAAGGTACACACTAAGTCTATCACAGCTGAAGGAAGGAAACAAAAGTAGAAATCCACATTGACATGGAGAAACTGATGAAACTAATTGATGTGACCATATGTGGTACAAAGCACATAACGGAGATGAAGAGGTGGGTAAAAAAATACCATGCAGTGATTTAAGAAGTTATGGTGTGTGTGTGTGCTCTCTCTCTCTCTCTCTCTCTCTCTCTCTTTTGTTTAAACTGTGTTTACCTTGTGATGGACTGGTGACCTGTTTAGGGTGAATCTTGCCTTTGATCATAATAGTCTGGGATCGGCCATAGTGACCCAATGTACGTATATGTGCTGTAAATATTAATACCGCCTTGTAATATTTACTGATGTAGTATTCTATTCTATTCTGTTCCTAGTAAAGGTTTTGATGTGCCACATTCTGTATTATTGTCTTTTGTTCAATTTCTTTGTCCTTCCTTGTTTTGTGTTGTTATCATGACATCAGCCTTTCTATCTGGCACTTTGAACTAGCCTGCATAAAAAATGCTGCATGAATACGTTTTTATAGATTACAATATACACTTGAAAGGAAAACCAAGACTGTACCAACTGTTGCAGACTAACCATCCGTTTAAGCTCTATGAAGAGGGCCCATCCTCTCACTTTCAAAACCCCTGATAGCTTGCCTCAAGACATTAGCTTCTGATGGCATTAGCCCAAACAAATTCTGTCATATTGTCAAAAATATCAAATATGTTACAACTGTCTTCGGTTTCTCTCGGATCTGGGGTGTCAAACATAGCAGCCAAAATTGACCCACCTGAGTGTCCATTACAACATATCTCATTGCTATTAGAGCGCTTCTAACTGGCGGTTGTTAGAGTTTGTATATGTAGAATGGGAGGCAGAGCTTTGAGCTATGAGGCACTGCTCATGTGGAAGCAGCTCCCAGTTTCAGTTAAGGAGGCCGACACAGTCAGTTCAACCACCCTTGACCATTTTCTTCTTAAGAAGCTGTTGTGGGTAAGTTTATGATCTCAGCCTTTTGCCCCCATCAAGTTTGCAGTGAGTAGATTAGTTTACCTTCTAATGACATTGTTTGTTTGTTGCTCTCTGTTTGACATATCTTTTTTTTCTTCAATCCTCTAAGCATAAAGCTGCCACCTCTGGGTCTGTTTCGACAAAGGCTTTTCCTTTCCACCTTGCTACTGAGGAATAATTCAGTTTTCCCCTATAAAAGTGTTTTGGTGTGAATGTGTTTGTGTGTGTGGTTGTCTGTGCCTGTGTGTTTGCCCTGGGATGGACTGTTTTTATTTTATTTGTGAATTGTAATCTTTTTTTTCCTCCCTTTTCTTTATTATGATGATATTTTATTTCACTGGTGTATTTATAAAAGAAAAACATCGTTTACAGAAAAATAAACGTTCATCACGCATAGTTTTAATTTGCTTTAATTGGTTTTAATAGCTATAATATGATTTAGTATTAAGTTCCGGAATTTAATAAAAAATATCTATAATTTATCGTATCGACTATACCATTCACGATTTTCTCTCAAGTATCAGAAATAAGATCAGTGACATGGCACGTCTCTTGAACTAAAATGAGTTTGACACAATTGTTTTGAATGAATGGACATTTTCAATGATTACTCGCTGTTTGTGCGGGGGGAAAAAACTATGAAAAGTTGGAGTGTGTTTGATTAGTGTGGGGTCTGTCGAGGGGTTGCTGATGACAGAATAAAATCAGTAGAATTAACTCCCCCTCCCTCCCGGCAATGGTACAGTCCAGAGAAGAGCGTCTGTCTCGGTCTGCTCAGCTCAGCCTCCCCGCTTATTCACTGCCAACACAGCCTTTTACTTCGTGTTTGCTGTAGAGAAAGACAGAGAGAGAGAGAGAAAAGGAGTAATAGGCTCGTTTCACGCTTCTGATTTTTGCCGTCTCACCATCCAGTCCTGTCCAGCCAGCTCTCCGGGGACATGGAGGGAGTCAGCAGCAACAGGAGCATGTCTTACAGTAGATGGAGTTATGACAGGTAAGCCTTCCCTTCACAACAAGTGCACGTTTCAGACGCTGCTTGCCTTTTTTTTTTTTTTTCCCCTTCTCTCTTTCTTTTGAATTTGTCAAACGACGACATTATAAAAGCTGATGCTGCATCTTGGTTCGCTCCAGCACCCCCCTCATGCGCAATTAGTTGACAGGTGCAACGGATTTGGACAGAAGAGATGCGATGTGAGTGTATTAAGCAGCCTCAGCATCACATCATTACTAATACATGTTTGCTCCACTGTTGTTGGTGCAAACATGTTGCCACCATACCTGAGTGTATGCTGTCTATTTATAGCCTTATTGCATATTCATTATACCATCTATCTATCTATCTATCTATCTATCTATCTATCTATCTATCTATCTATCTACCTATCTAAAATGTTGGGTTGTTTTTTTTGTCGTGGTTAAAAGCCAATATAATTTGTCCTTAAAATAACATCCTGGAAAGGCTATCTAGACTAAATCAATTGAACTTTTCTATCTATCTAACAAACATCATCACAAGTCTGGTCTGTTTTTACACACAGACACACACAAACAAAAAACCCTCAAATTGCTTCAACCCCAAAGCTTGACTCCTCACCCCACAAGTTGACAGTCTCACTCTCAGGAGGGGGAATCTTGTGAGCAAGACATAACATATTCAAAATATGTAATGTAGATTAATGAGAAACCCAACCAGCAAAACCAAGGCTTATGGCAGGTTTACTATACCTAACTAACTAACCTACTAACCCAGGGATGCAATACTTGTTCTTGGAAGGCCATGAAATTACGAAAAAGTGGAGGAGTAGTGTGTACGAATGTGTGATTTATGACGCACTCCATAAATTGTAAATCACAACTCTGTGTGTGTGTGTGTGTGTGTGTGTGTGTGTGTGTGTGTGTGTGTGTGTGTGTGCGTGAGAAATCATCATCATCATGATCATGAGCATCATCATCATCATGTCAGTCATAAGTGTGAATGAGTCAATCCCTCCTCGTTGATTAGAACTGGAGAAAATCATGACTCTGGATATACTCAAGAAAAATGATCGTCTTAGAAATGTTATAGAAACATAACATCGTCTCACTAACACGTTTACTCATACAGTTCGTCACAGGCTGACTTGGGCACTAATTTGTTACACAATAGATAAAAGAGATAACAATTGATGACAGGAGTAAAAACACGCCATTAACAGAAACGTCCAAACACAATATAGATGGACAGCTTTTTAAAGGATAAAGAGTAAGTGTATCTGCTATTTGTGGTGTGTGGAGGAGGTTGATGGCACTGTAGCTGTTGGCTCTGCCAGTGTAATTGGTATTCTAAATCCATTCTTGCATATCCTAAGAGACTGCTGCCAGAGCCAATGGTCTTTTTGCCTCTTAAGATGATGCACTGTTGTGATATGGTGTTCACGGCGATGTGTGATTAGTTCTAGGCTCTGAGGGATAGCTCGACATGCGCCTCATATACGTGAAATTTGTTCCTACTGCTATTTATTTAATTAATGAATTATTTGTTTGTTGGTTCATTCGTTCAACCACCCAACCAACCTCGAAAACGCATGGTTTCTCCTGTTGCCCAAATTGCTCCTGTGCAGCATCTCCACGAATGGACTGCCTCGACAGAGTCACAGTTGCCCTGCTGGAGATTAAGTTAGAAATGACCAATTTAAATAGACTGCTAAGTCCTTATTTTCGCCATAGTGAGTTCAACCAAAGTGATATTGTGATGTACACTGGTACAAAGCTACTAATTATTCACCTTATATCTTTTATTCAAAACCAAGCCAATGCCAAAGCCTAATCCTGTCAGGTTTAATATGTTTTATAAATACCTGTGGGAGGTTTGTGTACATGTTTGCAGGTAGCTGTTACCTGCAAGATGTGAAAGTCGAGCAGTAGGTAAGGTGCAATAGCAAAAATGAAAATAGATGGGCATTGGTGAGTGCATAACTTTAGTGGGGCATGGTGATATGGTTTCAATGCCTAATTGTACATGTGTGTGTGGGGCTGTATTTAATATTGCAGGTTTCTGTGAAGACTCTTGCTGTTTCCAGTCAAGCCTGTACACAGACAGGTGTTTTTCACTTTGCCAGATTCAATCCCACTAAGAGCCGTACACCCGGTGTGTGTGGGCTCTCTCTGTGAGTCCGTAGCACCTGTTGGCATAAAAAAAAAAGCGCCACACTGTTATCTTTGGTGGATCCATGAAATTCCTGCATACCCAGTGTCAAACTGAGCAGAGGTCTAATGAACAAATACAAGCCGACAGCTTTGTGGGTGTTTGGCCTTTAAATATCAGTGGTTTTGTTGTGTATCGAGGTTGATGAGTTTGTGGGATTTAAAACAATAAAGTCTACATTTTATGCAAAAGAAAATCTTTTATTGATGATTATAACTCTCTACACACTATTTTGGTCTCAGAGTGAATTTTACAATCGACATTCACATTTTATTGGACTTTTAAATATTCACACACAAGAAGCACCTCAGAGGTTCTGTCTCCATACTTGAGACTCTGCTCTTGTCTCAGTCCACATTGAAGACCAACAGGGTCTCACCACTGCGAAACATAATCCCTGAGGAGATCAGGCTGTTTGTTTTTAAATAATTCTCATAACAGATATGCCTCAATAACACTTTCATTCCTCTTTTCTCACCACTGACCAGATTAGGCATGTGCATTTCTCATAACCATCACTTGTCAATTTATGATATGTAACAGTTTCAAAGCTTAAAGAAAATGTATAAATAGCATTTTGTGTCAACAGTAATTGTAGGAGGCTCCAAGACTTCATCATCATTCGTCATCTTAGAAAAATGGGCAGAATCACTGACTTATTGCACATGATTTGACAATTCTACAGACAATATACAGTCAACAAGTCATTGATCTCTGGCATAAATGTGACTTACACCTTCAATAAAAATTACGTTTGTTTTTATGCCTTGCTTTAATTTCTTTCACCGAACTACAGTTCGTGCTTAAAGCAGTCTGTAACTCAGTTTTGACAAAGTGCTGTATAAATAAAATGTATTATTATTATTATTATATGAAACAATTGTTTTAGACAAGCTTTTATGTGTTTAGAGCATCCCACTTCCATGTCCATTAGTTCATGAGATTACTCTAAAGATGATTGAAGTTGTGTTTTTGCGCGAGTTCACGTGCAAGTGATTATGCAACAAAAAGATTTGTCTGAAGTCTGCAGACAGGCGGTCAAGTTTGATCAAAGGCAGCCGTTGTAATTCACAGTGGAGCCTGCTTGTTCCTGGATCATGTACAATCACACTGTGTCCTGGCACCTAGTCAGTAAACACTGTATCCTAGAGATGGAAGGGCAAGGTGGGCTGACAAGATACAATTCAGAACCTTCACAGCACAGGCTTTTAATGTATTTAATCATGGGCAAAGGTTAGTTTAGGTACATCATGTTCCCACCATCAAATACAAGACGGAAGTGGAGCTTTTAATGATATTTTGAATTGAATACCTGACATTTATAAATGTAACTGCCGTATTCATTTCCAAATGGAATGAATAACTTGACATTTATGAATTTGAAACTTTTATTTGTATTTACATTTGAGACATAAAGATGACAAATCAATTAATCTCAAGGAGTCCACCTCTATTTTTTTCATACTCTGTTCCCAGAGAATGTGCTGTTGCAAAGATTAACACCATATCACAATATGAATTTACCTTCTCGATTCTGTTGTATTTCACCACAGAGCATTCCATATATAATCTTCTCAGTAGCTTTGGTTTTATAAATTAAGTGAATGCTTGCATTGATGCATCTACAGCTGAGAGCAGACACCCATCTTTCCTGCATGAAGGTAAGTGAATGTATTTTTTTTATTCCAATATTCAGGCCTGGCCAGTCAAGGTTAAGAGGGACAAATTTTCCACTGCCTCTTATCTCCTGCGTGATCACTCTTGATTTTGCAATCCTCCTCATTCAGCACCAGAGTCTGCAGATTTTATTTAGAGTCCCCCCCAGATATGATGCTGAAGAACCACCTCACTGCTTTGCATTGATAGGTTTCTGTACACCACCTGGTGTGTGTGTGTGTTTGTCTTAAGCCTGTGATTGTTGGCAGGGCTTTGAAATGTTTGTTCGGTCAATAATACTGTCAAGTCAGTACTGCTGTCACTGAGTTAGACTGTGTTTTTTGGTTTTTTTTAATGTGCAGCTGACATGAGTCTATCAGTATCTCTTTACACGAATCAAGCTTAGATTGAAGTTGAAGAAAGAAAATATATTTAAATGAATTGTGGCTCGAAGATACTTTCACAGGTTATATAGTTTTACACCTGTGTCTAATGATTGAACCTGACTTCAGTTCTGAAGAGTTTTTCCTGAACTCAAGAGGATACAAATTGAAATGCATTGATGCCAGAGCTTCAAAAAGGCTTTTGACTCATCAATATTTGATCTAAGACGTGATCTGATCTTCTTCTGCTCACAAGTGTGTGGTGGCAACAGCAAAAACGGCTTATATTCACATCTGAAAACTGTTTGTGTGTGTATATGCCGAGAGTACTTTCTAATATATGCAGAAAACACTCATTCTGATGTCTTAAAATGAAACCCTGTGCCAAGTACCAGATTATTCAATTCAATTCAGTTCAGTTCAGTTCTATTTAATTAAATTCTGTTTGTACAGCACCACTAACGACACAGTCATTTCAAGGCACTTTTACAGGCAAAAGTCCAACAATGCCACATGAGCAAACATAAGCAACAGTGGAAAGGAAAACCTCCCCTTCAGCAGAAACAAATCTTTGCAGAACCAAACTCAGAGGTGGCAGCTTGCTGCTGTTCCAGTTGGGGTGAGGGGATACAAGGGGAGAAAAAGATAGGACAGATAGATTATGGGGAGGGATTGGTTGGGGTAAGGGGAAAGGACTCTCCACTCAATTCAGCAGACAAAGATCCTCTCGCTGCTGATGGATTGGGGAAGGAGGCTCAGACCATGGACTTATAGTTCTGCTGTCAAGAGCCTGCAGGGAGGTTGAGGGAGAGGAAAGAGAATGAAAGAGGGAGCACAGACTACAGGGGATAGACCAATATTAGTGACATGCAATAATGACACATGCTGAATGAGAAAGGAAAGCAGCTCAGTGTAGGTCTTCAGCGTAGGTCTTAACCTATGGCAGCTTAATGTGAAAATGGTCCACAGTGGTATGAACCAGCCCTAACTGTACACTTTGTTAAATAGAAAAGTCTTAACTAACCTCAAAGGAGAGACTGTGTCATCCTCCCTAACTGAAAATGGGAGCTGGTTCCACATAAGAGGAGCCTGGTAGCTTGATTGTACTTGTAGAAAACCTGGGAACCTCCAGTAGCCAGCACTCTGAAAATTGTTCTTCTTTGGTGCTATGGGACTAGCAGCTCTTCAAGATGCGATGGACTCTGGTTGTTAAGAGCTTCACAAGTTAAAAGAATTCTATTCTAGATTTAACAGGGGGCCAATAAAGAGAAGCTCATATTGGAGTGATATGATCTCTTCTGCTGGTTCCAGTCAAGACTGTCGCTGCAGCATTTTGAAGATAATAGGGAATAACAATACTCTCCTCTGGAAATAGCAAATGCAAGTATTCATTTATCAGTGTCACTCTGAGTCATCATGACCCTGAGGGGTAAATCCTGGTCAAAAGCAACTCTGATTCCTCACAGTCGTATTGAAAGTCAAAGAAATACCGCTTTACATTGTTAATCACATTCACCTGTTCACACACACCAATGGAGGATGCAGCCACACTGTCAACCCATTGGGAGTAGTTTGGGGTTCAAGTGTCTTGCTCTAGGACATATTGTGACATCCACAGGTGGAGATGGGAATCAAACCTGCAACGTTGTGATTGGGAGACGACTGCTATACCAACCAAGCCACGCCACGCCACCCCGCCCCTAATTCTGAGCTGAAGAGTCGTCATTAACAGGAGTAAAGTGGAACCTGTCTGATAAATATGATCGAAACCAGTTTGGTGCTGCACCTTTAATCCCAATGACATGTTCCAGTCTCTGCAGTAGGATGTTATGATCAAGAGTATCAAATGCAGCACCGAGATCGAACAAGAGAGGATCAGCGATGAGACCTTTGTCTGAGGCCATGAGAAGACCATTAATAACTTTGACTGGTTGGAAAATTGCTGATGGCTACTGAAGGAGGGAACACATTTGTGCCACTATGGGTGGTTTAAATAATGAATCACACCACAGCTATGATGTGGAGTTGGACTATCCAACACAGAATTTGAAGAGTTGAGTCGTGACTGTGTGACCAAGATGACAGTTGTCTCCATAATAGAACAAAGGATATTGAACTGCTGAAAAGATAATGTCAGTGAAGAGTGTAGAGAAAAACCTAAATATTACAGTCTGATCAAGATTTGCAGAGATGCTTTGCAATAAATCACAGTATTGTACACACCGACCTTCTGGCAGAAAACATTCTCAATGTGTATGTTACTCACCAGGTCGCCATTCCGACAGTGCTGCAAAATTCATCATTGATAAGTTACTGACTCACAGTTACTGTAACTCATTCACTGTCTCACTACGCACAATTTGAAACCACATGCAACCATTCAGACTATCTCGCAGTACTTCCACTGGGTTAAACATTGACTCAGGGCAGCTATCCTCTATACTAATCTTAATTTATGTAGCAAATATCACACAAGAAATGCAAAATGCAAAGCACTTTGCACTTTACAACAAGGAATCACATGCATCAAGTGTTTCTCAAAGATAAACATAACGCGTATTAATAACAAATGGATGAAAATAGCAAAGTGAAAATTAAAAGATTACCGTCCACCCTAGAGCTGTCTAAAATGTCACTCCAGTTTTAAATTCACACAGCATGTTGTAAAAACATCAAGAATATGGCCCATGCATAACATTTATACAAGACTGCTTTTTAATTCTGAATTTCAACAATAGGCAGAGCTTGAATACGATAGCTCAGCAACTTTTTTGAAAGAAGAGTTGCTTCAAGGAGTGATACGAAGAGCCGCTTGACAACAAATTGACTTTTAGAGTTGGAGGTCATGATGTTAATACTGCGCCAATGAAGAGTACATTTACTTTCCCATCGTCTGAAGACATGTTTCTTACATCCAGCAAACGCTGATTGGGCCTATACAATGAAGAAAGACGCTTGAAGGTTTTCTTCGGACTGTTGTACTGCAAACATTCCTTGCTGGTTGTATCAGAACAAAACCACAATGCCCATTAGTGCTCCCACATGAAAAGTATATCGCTTTCAGCATTTCTACTGTTTCTATTGAAACAGAAATCAAAATGTTTTCATCCAATTGTTGACATATAAATGGGGGTCCTGACGAGGCTAATCAATGAAAAGTGTGGCTTATGAAGACCAAAAATGGCTGAAGTAAAGAAATGCCAGGAAGGAAGTGAGTCTTGAAAAATTGAAGACAATTTCAGTGATGTATTTCAGTTCCGAGTGCCTCTGCCGTGTGTGTAGTTTGCTGTGTTGTTCTCAGTAGAATAAAAAGTGTGTCTCCATGCTCAACAAACTGCATTTTCTACATTATAATGGAGGTCAAATGTCCACTGTCTCGCTGCGCTTCCATCTGTACCAAGCTGCTTTTTTGTGCATTTTTCTGTACAGTGACTACATTCTTGTTGAGCTTCATTTATCTCCTGAAGGCACCAGCAGTGTAGATAACTAATGTACTGCAGACATGGGTAACTGTCTACTTTGCTGCCTGTCAGATAATTAATAGAAATACTTTTTGATTTAAAGAACGAAGGTCAATTGATCCAATTTGAACCAATATCAATTGGAAATACTTACATTTAGGTCAATGGTGGATATTATCAAATGTATTCTGTTTGAATCAATCAGTGTAAGTCACAGCATTTCAGTTCACTCTTTATGTTGAATAAGTAGCTCCAGTTCTCATACATCATTAAAAAAATACATCACAGATTGGGAGAGGACATTTTTTTGAGGTCCATGATCAAAGTTGCTTATCCCTGATGTAAAATCCCTGATGCAACGTGCATATTGATGGATGTTGTGGTTATCATTAAATGATTAGTCAAATTTACCATCAAGCCCAAGTTAGTGAAGTGAATGTTACTCAGTGTAGCATGTCACAAAGAACAGGATTATTTTCCTTTTCCTTTTTAGATTCCCATTTTATTGTATATAGTATAATGTAGTATCAAAACAAAGCACTGAGTGTTGCCATTTTAATTATTGTGCAATTGTTAATGAAAAACTGGCTAGATGTTGTTAGCTGCTCCAGCATGAGAGCAGCTGAAGGGACAGCTGTGTCCAGAGAGTGTCAGAGTGTGTCTGCTGTGAAATTCAGCCTTCAAATCTTACCAAGTCACGATTTTAAGCTATTGAGCTCCCTGGCCTGATGCATGGACCCATTTCAATACTGCAAACAAAAAAACAAAGCGAATGTATGTCCATCATTGTTGTGATGTGTTTAATTCAACTAAACATAGTTGGGACATGTTTTGCCAGTGCTTCACCAAAATTATATTTTTACCTGAACACAAACATGTTGTTTTGTATCTCCCATTCTTTCTGTTGAAGTGGTCTTTCATTTCTCGCTTGTTCACTTGTCATACCTGTGCCTCTTCAGCTCAACAAGCTCTCTGTTGCATTGTCATTATGCAGTTCATGGCTTAGTTACCGACTGCCTGTTTCTGTAGTAACACTACATAAAAAAAGAAAGGTAACAAACAAAGACACTGCACTGCTACACCCCATGTTTTTGCTTGTTTGCTGGTTGTAAATGTCCGTGATGATTTACTGTGGTATAAAAATGGTTTTAGTGATTAAAATTCTCTGCTGATTAATTCAGGTCTACACCTCATACATCTGTGTATCCATTAGGATGCTTGTTAAAATGTCAGTGAAACACAAATGTCACTGGCTTCCAAGGTAATCCATGTTCATTGGCATTGTAAACGGTTTATAGTTGGTGGAGATCCCGTGCATCCACTTTCTCGCCTGCTTATCCTGTTCAGGGTCACTGGAGCCAATCCCAGCTCACTATGGGCCATGGCAGGATACACCCTGGACAGGTTGTCAGTCTATTACACACACACACACACACCTAGGGACAATTTGGCATCACGAATCAACCTCACATGCATGTTTTTTGACTGTGGGAGGAAACCAAAGTACTTGGTGGAAAACCACGCTCACACGAGGGGAACATCAAACTCCACACAAAAAGACCCTGGACCCACAGCGTACCTTCTCGCTGTCAGCCGAGACCTCTTTATATTCTCTTACCTTTGTGTATGTGATGATATAATAGAAAAGGATATGTCCTTTTTTTGACCAAAGTTTGTAGATTCTTGTGGCCTTGTCGGTGGGACATTTTGTTCCCAAGCTTTGGGAAGGCTCTCTCTCAATCTGTGCAGTTTCTTCATGTCTCAAGAAGCATTTTTATCACAAAAATAGTGATCTCTTTCATGTTGACGTTTATCTGATACACAGTGTGTGAGTTTACTGTGCAAGATAAATTGTCTGCTGATGTGTGTTTGTGATTGTTTCTTTGTTTTCCCTGTGATGGACATGATCTGTCCACGGTGCACTTTGCCTTCATCGATAGTCGGCTGGGATTGGCTGCACTGCCCTGTGAACCTGAGTTGGATAAAGTGGTACTGAAAATACTGGAGATAGATGGATGGATGACCCCCCCCCCCCCTCAACACAAACATGTTCTGTCTGTAATAATATTCATTTTTTTGTCTGATTTATTTCAGCAAAAAACAAAAACATAGAATACACATGTATTACAATAATGCAGCTGAGGGAAAAACAATATGAAATAGTGAATTTTCTGTATTGAATGTGAGTTTCCTGACTACATATGAGGGAATAACGATGTGGGTGCTTTAGGTTTCAATGAGGAGAAGCTCAAAGATTTCCCAGGTGGAGATCAGAGACTGTTTATGATGCTGCTGTACAACAAAGGCAGCCAGCCCGTCAATCCAACACTTCCTCTGTAGGTAAAAAGGAAAACACTCACATTGTCTGGAAAGTGAAGCCAGCTGACCTGCCCCTGAGCCTGAAGTATAGCATCTCTGCCACTGCTGCTGACAAGTAGGGAGAGACATCAGGTGCAAAGGTGGTGGAGCTTCATCTCTTGTGTTCTGGCTCACCGATGCTGTGAGGACGCTGTCAGTGTTTGTTGTTGTGGCATTGATGTTTGAAAGAAAGGTGCTGAAACAAGAAAATGTGCAGTTTCATGAATGTGGGTCATTTCCAATAAAGCGCTAAACCCCCTTTGGTGGCTTACCAGGTTCAAATCTCAGTTACAGCTGGATTGGTGTCTTTTGTAAAAACCAGCCAAGTCCATGGTGCAAGTTTCAATAACTTGTTGTGGGCCTTGCTGTAAAAGGAAGGACCGTCTGATGAGGAACTATTTTGGGAAAACTGCTGATAATGCAGACATATCTGCATTTTAGTATTTTGCTTTGATAAATTAAGTGTTTGAACATCAGCATGTATGGGAAAACCTTTTACCCTATGGGTTTACTTTATATGCTGTTTATGATTCAAACTAGGAAAGAAACTAATTCACTTTGCCAGTGAAACACAGAGAAACAATCAAACACATGAACTGGGAGAAACACCAGTCAGAAAATCCACACATGTACCAGAGGAATATGCAAATATCACACAGAAAGCGCAAAATTGAGCAGGGGGTGTTCCTACTCCAAGGGGAAAGTGCTAAACACCACTCCACCATGCAGCTGTGAGAGAGACTGATTATTGGATATAAGCAAGAAATGTTATTCTTTAAATAAATGAAAAGAAATACTCGAGTTTGTTTTGAAATAATAAATGCATCTAATAATTATGATGACTACTCTATAAGCTGTGGTAGTGTAATTCAATTGCCTTCCTATCAAATATGTTTCGATCTGGCAGGTTGGATACTCTTGTTTCCACCAGACCTTAGGGATCGCAAAATGACAAAAAAATTTACCGGACACTGGTCCAGAAATCATGCAGTTTTTATTGGACCGAACCACATTTTACTGGACCAAAGTAAAGTTTGATGAATGTAATAAAATGTAATGAACTCATCTCCACAAGAAAGTATGAAATGTGGAAATGTATGCATGTTTTCTCTCAAAATGCAACTTGAGGTGAGTTAGTGTAAGGTCAGAAAAGGAAACAGTACAAACTATTTTTGTTCAATTTGGAGAATGTATAGCTCTGTGTGACATCATCATCTCATAATAAACTTGTTATATCTTTTAAACCTCAGAATCACTTAATTAATTCCTGGGGAAATGATTGAGCAAAGCAGCACAAACAGCAATTTTTCCAGCACTAACGCAGCACAAATGATTGGGACTATTTTCAGGGAGTTTAGTGTGAAGTAGGATACAGCTTCACAGAGGTGTGACTCACCTACTACTGCGGAGGAGCTGCTGTTCATTGTTTTGCTGCCAATGCCGTTCTCCTTGGTGAGCTATAAAATAGTGACGTCTGGCGGAAGAGCGCTTCGCTGTACAACAGCTTTGCAAACATGCACGTCAATGCTTTGCGGTGATTTGAGCGTAAAATACGTCCAAACAGCGGACATGTTATCATGAAAAGTTGGATAGCCACAATGCTACTTCCCTTGCCTCCTCGTTGGCTGCAAACTGTGGAATGGATTTCCTGACTCATTACACCGCGTCTCATTGAGACCCGCCTCCATTCAGGAAATCCATTCCACAATTTGCAGAGCAGCTGCAAGGCAATACTTGTTGAGTGGCACAGATGCGGCTTCATGGATCTGAAATCTCCGCAGGTTGGATCGGAAAAAACGCCAAAATATCACAAAAGATACCACTAGCCTGTTTCAGCAAGGTGGGTAGGTGATTCACTTGCCCGAGCAAAACTTTTACTAGCTCCGGACATTCAGACAAGTCTTAAATTTGAGCCCTGAGAGTGATAAATGAAAAATTTGGACATGAAACCGGTTTTAAGAGGATATTAACCGGACCAAGGGCATTTTTATAGGGAATGACCGACTGTCCAACATATTCCGCGATCACTGAGACCTGTTTTCTTTCTTGGTGGCTCATATCCAGCAAGGTGCTGAAAACCTTCTTTGGAGACTTTCATCTATAATAACATGGTCAGCATTGCACATTTGCTGCATATTTGTCCACTGAACATTTATGATGTAAATTTTCTGTGCAGTTGACAATCTAGTCTTCAGTGGTCATTAAACAACCCCACGCTGTCACTTGATGATTGTCTTTGCTCTGAAGTGTCGAAGGAGAAGGAGTTGAATGAATCTGTGGAGGTGTCACTGTGGCACTTCTCAAGACTGTTTAATGTTTCAACATCATTTAACATTAAGACTTCCTCTTAACATTTCAATCCGTTGTTATTTATATGCAGTTCTGTTCATTGTTTAAGGTGCATTCAATAGCATACACAGAATATCTGCACATTTATATTATTAAAAACATTGTCAAACTTGTACTTGGCCCTATGTTTAGAAATACTCACATTTCCATCCCAGCTACAAAGAAATGCAGATTTTGATGGGCCCGGTTTTTGAGTTGGTTTACTGAAATGAACATGTTGGCTAAAAACATTGATGCTGCAGTGGTTCTGAGCCCCCCACTGTTTGATCCACTACTCCAGCATCCATATAATATATGTCCTCCCCAAAAAGAAAAAAAATAAAGGAAACAAAAACAAAATTATTGGACAAAACAACTTAAAAAATTCAGTTCCCATCTAATTTGTTTGGGGCTCTTTTTCCTATCTAAGTTTTAATGCGTTTCAGTTTTCGATGGATAATGATAGTAGGAATAGAGATAATAGTTTAAGTGGCATGATGATGTTTGTCACCTCCTCTCTTTGATGCCCTTGGTGTCTTATTTGAACTGGAGAGGGTGTTGCTTCTCCGTCACATCAAAGTGAATATGTGCTGAATTACTCTTTCAGTAGCAGACATGCTTTCAGAGAAAGAATCTGGAGCAGCATGACATTCTGACTGCGCCCTGGTTCTCAAAATGAGTCTGTTTCAAGAAAGTAACAGAATAGATTGATGAAACCAGAAGCACTTGGGTATTTGCATTAATTTTATGGTGAATCGGTTTGCCTGAATTACATTTTGCCCTTTGGGGTACACTATTAGAAGACACCACTAGAAGGTGTCTTTGAGCAAATGTATTTTCTGATAATCTGACCATTGCCCTCTGGCGTATCTCCAGGGAATACTTGCAAGACCAGATGTTGAACATAGAAATGCTTGACAGTTTCGCAATGGAAACAGTCACAAGCTTGAGCCTTGAGCGACAGCTCAACTTGAAGAGCTCGGTGTTTTCCCTCTGGAGATTCAGCTCAAACCACATGAATATCAAATATCCTAAGGGTTCAGTGTACTGGTGGGCCTAACCTCATGGGTTGTCATTGCTGCAGCTTGATATAACAATTTGAAAGGATGATTGATGGACCCTGAGCTGATCCGATCAGGCTGCTTTCAGGGATCCAATGGGTTGCAGTACATGGTTGATGTGGCAAAATAGTGCTGCAGTGCCACGTGCTGACCTGATGACGTACTAAAACATGCCCCGACAGGACCAAGTTTGGACACCCCCTGTGTTAGACACTCTCTCCATCAGCTCACTGCCAAATGAGAAGAGTGGTTTTGTTATCCATTTCTGCTGGAATCCACAATCATTTCTTTGGTCTTTTTGATGTTAAAACCAAGTTATCGTTATCACAACATGATCTCAGATGTTGCACCTTTGTCCTGTTTGGTGTTTCATTGTTATTGTTGAGCACTGTGGTGGCGTCGCCAAATTTGACAATGAGATTTGATGGAGAGGAGGCAGAGCATTCATATGTGAACAGAGTGCAGAGCAGTGGGCTGAGCACACACCCTTGGGGGGGCTCTGGTGTTAATGAGCAGTGAAGTGAAGGTGTACCCATCAACTCTCACACTGTATGTGTTTTATTTTTTAAGAAGATGACAATCTATGTACATGTTGGTCAATAAGTAGCTCAGATGCTTCTGGCTGACTTGTTAGACCCGGAAATACCCAACATATGTTTACCCCACAAATTTGCAGAAAGATAAGGATTTCCTCCAAAAATATGTCTGGCAGGAAACTTCAGTCTTCAAGTCATTGGTAATTGTCAGCTTTATGCTTTCTATGGTGATTTCTACCATTTAGGATAGCCGTCAATGGCTTGATATCTGCAACACTATTCTTTTCTATTCTTTTGCTTTTTCCCCATGAGCTTTACACTGAGTCAGCCGACACAATACATTTTGGGTGGCCAGAAATGACATGACACGTTCAGTTTTATCTAGCTCCAACAAACTTCACATCTAAAGTAGGAGTCACAAGCTTCACCCTGTCAGTCTGGGCTTTTCACTTACTCCCCACCCTTCAACTTTGGAGATTGTACTCAAATTATTTGGAAGATTCCTGGCTTATAAGGCAGCCGAGTCACATAGTCTGTGGCACATACAGTGTTGTTTTGTACGTTCTGCAGATTGTAAGCTATGCTGTGTGCATACTGTTGTTGCCTACATTGTTTAAACTATGGCTCTGCCCTGCAGGTGTTTTTAAAGCAGTTTATAAAGCAGTTTATGACTTTCCAAAAGGCCATATTTAACCTCTTGGAAATATGTGAGCCACTATGAAAGCTGATCGCCGTGGGTGCTCCATGGTAATTGAAGCATAGAAGAGGAGGTGAGTAATTCAAGCAACTGGGCCCAGAGTGGTCTTTATAGGACATTACCAAGTCATTATCCTTTCTCACTGAATCAAGCCAATCAGCTCTACTCCAGTGCTACTCTTTAGACAAGAGAAACTTATACATAGTTCTAAGATCAGTGGTAGAAGTTGCACTTTTGCTACATGCTCACACGCAACAAGAATTCACAGTGCGATTACATTTTAGACTGTAGTTTTGATGAGGTACTTGACTCTGACATCTCCCACTTCAAAAGGTCTGATGTGTGCATGGAGCTTGTTTAAAATTTTATCTAAACAGTCAGTAACTCATGTGATTACATCTGCTGTAAGTCTAATACTTTGAAAATCTGAAAATGACAGCGCCTGGAAAACACACAAGGTCAGCAAATTGCAGCGAGAACAATCAACAAAGCTGAACTTTTAGATCCAACATGATTCATAAAAATTCAACAAAAGAGATTGGTTTTTTTGCATCTTAGTAGTGCTTTACATGTTTTATATAGTTATGGTTGGTGGTGCAAGAGTAAGGAGAATTAGCCCTTAAGTAAATAATTTCAAATGTCATGCTTAAGGCATTCTCTGATTCGCGCTGATTTTTGTTTTCAGGTTTGTTCAAAATTATTATTTGCTGCAGTGGAGAGCAGAAAGTCATTGCATGTATTGAAAGTGTATGGCTGAGTCATTTTGTAACTGAACATGTTTCCGTTTCATAATGACACCTTCTGAAAGCATTCGAAGGACTTTGGCTCAATGCAGACTTATGCATTTATTCCTTGTGCTTTAAAACTGTCACGACCCTTGAGCTCAGAGCAGAAGGAGCTGACCATCTCTCTCATGTTCATAGTTCGATCTACTACTCCGCTGTAGATAAGTGCAGATCTATCTTTCAGCCTGCTTTAGATGTCGATTACCAAAGGTTAATAAAGATGCATTATATATAGCAGCTCTATGAGATACCTCACGCAAACACTCATTTGACTCAATCTCTGCTGCAAAAAAACCCAGAAAACCCCCCCAAAAAACAACAACTGTGCTTTTGTAATGAGTGTGTAGAATTTGTTTTACTCATTTATTTATTTTGTGAAGTGCCTTTATGCGCTGGATCCCGCCAGCCATTTGTGCAATTATTAAGATAGGTTGAATCTCTAAAGCATTACTCTATCTGAGAATGGTTTTGTTAAGCCTCTGAAAAAAAAAAAAAAATGTTAATGCTGTTCTCTCTTGCCATTCTTTTATTCATCTCCATCCTCTTCTCCATCTCTCTGTAACGCTGGTGAACATGTGTGGGATATGCCCCTGTCGCTGGTTGCTATGGTGAAACACCATGGTGTAAACTGTGAAGAGGAATTAAGTTTTTCTGAATTATATTATATGTTTGTGTTGTAGCGTGGCCAGAAATGATGTTGGCCATAGAGAAAATAAGGTGGGCCTACCTCCAAGACCTTTGAGTGCAGTATTTTGCCAACACTAGCGAAACATTAGTATTTTACCCACCGGTACAGAAACCGCAGAAAAATGGAAAATAAAACAGTAACGCACTGTAAGCGATACGGTGACAGCCTGATAACAATGCTGTGTTGGTGTACACAGCTGCTGCAGCATTATAGTTAAACTGAGCTCAAACAAAAAGGCAGCAAAGGCTGAACACTCACTCCATATCTACAGAGTCACAGAAACTGTGGTACAAAATCTGCATATATATATGTATATATATATAACAGCTTAATGTATTCAAAAAGAAAAACTACTGTTACCATCCATACTGTTGTTATACTGTTATTACTACTACTACTGCTTCTATTCTATTTCTAATTCCTGGAAAATAAAAACATGATGGCTAAGTTAACTGTCAAAATTAATTTGAACAATATAAACCTTATTATATCTTAAGGAAGTGCTCAACATTTATATATACCCCTCCCCCCCTTTTAGGATGTCTGCTCTTTATTGTTTTTGAAGTATTTTACCAACCTCTGGTTGTGAGTTTAAAAGAAATTGTGTCTTACTCTCAATCAATAGTGGATTTTAAGATGTCATTTGCTTTTTTTTCAGTCTGCCAGTGAAGTAGCTTCGATCACAATTGAGAGGTCATCAATGTCATCCCTAATGTTGAAAAAGTAATTAAACGACCAGAATTTGGGGGTCTATCATAGCTCATCCCACACAACAAATTACGCCCTGACGACTACTAGTACCAAGTAGCAGACAATGACTAAATGGTTGTATGAGGCAGTTTGTGGTTGAAATCCATTTGACTATACTTCTTTTCTGTTTTTTGTGAGTGTATTAAATCAACCATTTTCTGAAGGTTTTGTTTCATGATGTCACTTCTCGTTAAATGTTTAATGTCAAAGAAAACACACTGGAGACTGTAATGTGTGATGAGTTGGACTGAAGCAACAGCTCGGTTATACAATCACACTCTTTTGTATGGCCCTATTGTTCACACTGTGGTTGTTGTATTCCATCAAGATGTCGAGGACAAGGTCCTCTGAAGAGCACTATGATGAAATATGATGAAAATTCGGGGTCCTTTTCTGTGTGCTGAACTCTTCTATTAATTTCTTCAACTTTTGAAACAATCTTCATAGTTCAACATGTTTGAATCAATAGTGGGAACAAAAACGGATTCAAACGTGTATGCGATCCGGAGCCAGAATGTTTCTATTCATCAATGAATCCATCACTGTCATAGCAAATAATATGAATACAGTTTTTAATGTAATGATTTATAAAAGTAAAGGAATTTGTTGTTAAATCCAGGAAAGCCTGTGTGTAAGTGACAATTGAACCATTTCATCACACATAACATTAACCTTGAGTTTTCTTTAATGTTGCAAAAACTCTTACAAACAAACAATCTGAATCCAGGCAATCTGGGCAAACAGGGAGACACCTCAGAGCAACGAACCACCACATTGCCTGAAATGTATTTTTTTCAAGTTAGGGGCTAATCCAAAGAGATCCTGCAAACTATGGACTTGATTAATAGATCTTCTCAGTGGGAGGCAGTGTAAACTGTGATGCCTCTGTGAAGGTGCTCTACCCATATGACCTCAAACAAACAAACAACACATTTTGTATATGGATGTCATTGACAAGCCTTAAGATACCCACATTTCCACTACTGGCTTATGAATGAATGGGGACTCAACCTCTGACGTCTTACAGTCGTTGTATTTCGTCTTGTCCAGGGTGCAGCCAGTGTGAGCCAGCCTGCAGAGCTTGTGTTCAGCTCCCCCATGTGTTCACGAGGCCTCATTACATATTTCTTCCACCGTTGCACGAGTCCCCTCTGCTGGTGGTGAGGAAAAATAAGCACAGCTACTCACTGCAGCATCCGGTGAGGTTTTGCTTCAGGTACAGCCACATGTAAATAAATCATAGCTGTGACAACTGGCGAAGTGGGGATGCATCTGTGTTGATACACGTGTGGTTTCCCTGGCATGACTTTTTTTGATCAAATAGTGGAGCAGCGAGCTTGATAAACGATAATTGGTCCCAGCTGTTGCCATGGTCACAGAAGCGAGCCAGCCTGTGTCAGAGGAGGCAGAGTGACAGAGAAAGACAGATCAGCCCCTGCACCCTCACCATGATGATGAGTGAGGGTGGGATGTGTACAGCAATGACACAAATTGTCAGCTCTCATCTCACTACTCGCAATTGATAATCATTAGCACACTCATCCATCGAAGATGGACTTACATCGAGAGCCTCATTTTTTTTTTTTTTTTTAACAAAGAAGAGTTTCAGTAAAGATTTCATCAGAAACTAGCTCATGCACCACTCAGCTGCTCTGTATGAGGAGATAAATGAGGGCCAGAAGACTTAAACCACTTCCATTAAAAGCTACAGCCATTTTCAATTTGATTTTCTTCTTCCTGTGACTCACCATTTCCTTTTACCTGCTTTTATCTGGACCAATTTGCTGTGTGTAATTACTGTGAGATTTCCAATGGAGAGATGGTGAGCGTGTGACACTGTAAAAAGTCATTTGAGAGAATTGAAGATAAGGCATAGGGACGGCGGATGAGTATGAGGAGAGACAGTTTGGAAACTGTGGGTCACATGCATATAATCCTCTAAAGATAGGTACCGTGCTCACACACTGTACACCACCTGACAAGACGACAGTCTCATTTAACATCTCTGCCTTGCTGCTGTCTCTCTGTCAGCAGGGTGTGAGGAATGTGTGTGCGTCAGCCTGAGTGGGATTCACTTCTTATCCTCCGTTTGAACCAAGGCCAGGGCGTCAACCTTCGAAGGGAAGCGCTATGATGATTTCGTTGTCGTGAAACCCTGCCTTTAATCAGTGGGGGAGAAAAGCAGGAAATGCATATTTATGAGTGACTCATAAAGTTGAGCATTATAACTTTAACAGCTGGGAAAATCTCACTTACTGCACAATTTGGCCACCGAGATATCAAAACGCATCTGTACATGCAAGGGGAACATATGACTCATCTGTCCATATAGGGTTTCTTTTCTTTTCTAAGCTCTACATCTTTGTCTGTTGCCCTTGGAAACAAGTGGTTTCCCAACGGAAACCCCACTCAGGACTTGGTACAGGTCATCACATTGATCGACTCCAATCTATGTCTTGTTAAACCACCATCAGTGTCGCATTTGGCAAATATCATAGTTTAAGTATGATCCTGAAAACCGTTTCCTCCCGTGTTTAACTGTTTGGAGTTTCTTCTTCCTCATGTTCATGTAGTTAATTCTCTGCGTAGTCTGGTTTCTCATACAGTCCTAAAGACAGGAAAGGGTAATTGATGTTACAAAATTGACAAAACGTGTGTCTCTGTGGTTGTTTCTCTGGGATAACAGGGAAACTGTTCTTTGCCCCTCATCGTCAATACTCTCAGTTCAATAAACCGGGTGCTGAAGATGGATGGTTGTGGTTTAAACCTTCAATTTTGAAATGAGGTTCCACCGTTTGTTATTTTAAAATGACTTTACAGATTAGCAATATCCCAAGACACACAAACATTGCAACAGAGAAGTATGTAGGTCATATCGCTGAGGCTAATTTGCATCTCACATCCCTGCGATGAGCGTCTTCAGGCAAAAACATCTAATGGCAGATTACTGTAAAAATTATTACAAAGATAACTGATTTGCAAAAAAATCATTAAAAACTGACCAAGATGATACGATACTAATCAATAATAACATGTATTTGGAGTGTGAAAATGTGCGTGTTTTCGTGTCATAGGCAAGCAGATGTGGCCTCACACACAGAAAAAAAGCCATGCATTGGAATGGAGGATGGAAAGGAACTTTGGTGTACTGAAGCAGTCCATCTGGTTGCCCCACTGGGACGCTGGGACACTGCTTCATCCAGTGTGACATTTTCTAATCCAAATCATGTTTTATGCATGGTCTCAGATGAGCACTGAGCACTGTGATACCAGGATTTATGTTGATACAGTATTGTGCTGTTGTGTGTGTGTGTGTGTGTGTGTGTGTGTGTGTGTGTGTGTGTGTGTGTGTGTGTGTGTGTGTGTGTGTGTGTGTGTGTGTGTGTGTGTGTGTGTGTGTGTGTGTGTGTGTGTGTGTGTGTGTGTGTGTGTGTGTGTGTGTACATGCACACTAGCAGTGGATGTGGGCCAGAGTTATTCACATTGAGAGGACTTTTATACATTGATCCAGCCACACTTTGTTTGTGTTTTCCTCACGATGAGGCGCCATGGACGGATTTATAAATAAAGTTGTACCCGTGTGTGAGTCTGCGCATGGCGAGGGAGGGCGACTGATCTCTGGCACGTATACAATGCAATGGCGAGTTTGAACTGTGCAGACTGTGACAAACCTCAATGAGCCTTGGTTTACATTGGGAGCAGTTTTGGGGTTCAGTGATTTGCTCTTAAACACTTCGACATGTGGTCGGGGAGATGGGGACTCAAACCAGCAACCTCTTTATTGAGAGATGACCACTATACCAACCAAGCCATGGCCACACCAGATGGAAGGTCATATGTTGTCCCACAAACATTTTTAATTAATATAGGGCACACTTTCTCGGTGGCTGTGTCTTTCTAAGCATGACTGAATAAATGATCTGAAATTAATCCTACTGTATACTTGTGTAAATCATAAATATTTACATTGGATTTAATAATCACAAAAACATTTTGTGTGAAAGGAACTGAAGGGCTGCCGCATGCTACTCCTCTCCCAAATTTATTGTAATTGGACTGTAATTTGAGTTTTTATAGGACACTTTCTATTGCAACTGATCTGTAAACAGGCCTCACAGTGAAAAGCTCCTAGGTTTGTGGAGTTGCAATGTTCTCCCTGTTTTCTCCGCTTACTTCAGTTTCCTTAAAAACTTCAACAACATCTTCGCCGTTAACTGAGCACACGTGTGAGTGTACACAGTGACTTTGCCCTTTGTCACCTCGAATCAGCTCCACCAGGGACACTGAGTTCGATAAAGTGATTCAAAAGATGGATGTATAGATGTTCTTTAAACCACCTGATTTGATACACTTGTGAAATAAGTGGTTTTGAATTAGAAGTGAAGTTAAACTCTTGCCTCTATGATGTAATGAAGCAACCCTTGTGTCGCCCACGTTGGAGGAAATCGATCGAGGCCACACATAAGCTGCTGCACTAACTGTTTCTAAAGCTGTGAGATTTACTTTTTCCTCACACTCACAGACACACATAGTCTCTGTTTCTCTCTCTCTTCGTGCACACTCTCTCCCTCAAAGATTTACTACTGCCCTTTAAATAAAGATACCACTGTTTCTACAAAATGCCTCACAGCAACCTTCAAATGTTGGGTTTTTGGTTTTAGCCACTTTCTGTTGCTCTCACAAAGATTTCCTTGAATATTTGTATGAGGAAATATTTCTAGTCGTCTCCCTCTATAAATATTGATATGATCTACTGAATTATTGTTGAACTTAATACAAATGCTGATTCATAGCAGGACTTGGCAGGTTTTTTTCTTGCAGGTATACACAGATGTTAGAATTTTTTTGTGTGTGTGTGTAAAAGTTGGAGAATCAAATGTTATCAGAATATGACAAAGATTTATCCAGGAGACTGACAGATGTATCTTGAATGTTTCCTCTCTCTGTGATAAGGGTGAACAATAGCCTGCCGGGTTTTTCATGTACATATTTTCCGTTTTCAGTTAAATTCTTTTTTTTTGTATTTTCGTAAAAACCAGAAAATCACAAAGTCAGATGTAACAAATGTGTTTCTCTGCTTTCTGAAGCTTCAGCAAAATATTTCTTCACGAAAGACATGTTTGAGCTTTCCTTCTGTACACACCGGGTTACTCGCAGCATGTTGCTCCATCTGAAATCCATTCGAGCCTATTCATTTCTCTGTAGTGTGACTGCATAATTAAACAGGTGAGCATCATTAAACACACTCCATCCTCTTAATCTGGATGCAGACCGGCGTCTTTTAACACACCAACATATTGCTTACTCGACCCTTTGGTTCTCATCCAGGCCCTCTGAAGCATCACTGCTCCCGTGTGTTACTCGACGTAACATGGATCTCATCAGTGACTCACTCCTTAGCCGTGTCCTAATTGCCTCCTTCAAAGTCCTCATTTCAAGGCTGAATGTGTCATGAACGTCTCCAAGTGTGGCGGAGAAATCCAGCTTTATCTCCCCTCTCTACCTTGCACAATAGGACTGTTGATCACAATCGCTGCACAGCATTTGTACTGTTCTGAAAGTTTTTGCTCACTGGTAGGGAATTGCTCAGTTCTATTAATTGCAACCCCACCAGCTAGACGAGGTTACTAAAAGTATACCTCATGTCTTTCTTTATTATGGCTTATAAGTCATCCAGTATCTACAGACTGTGGGACGGTTAAAAATTCTAAATTGCTTGAAGCTTTTCACAAGTTATTTTATTAAATGAAATGAAAAAGTAAATGAAAAAAAAAACTTTTCATTGATATTCAAATTTTCTGGGATGTATCTGTATGTTACTGCTTCTCTTGGTGCCATCTTAGTTCCTATATTTTGGATTTTGGATTAAATGCAAACTTGTTTGTTTCCAGTTCAGTTTTCCAGTCAGTTGTGTTGAGAACTCTGCAGTATTGGAATAGTTTATGCTGCATTTACACATAGGCATGATGTGTTACAAATATAATTTTCCCCATCATTTGTAACATTCATAATGTGACTTAACACATCTGAATTGGATTCTTAACAGGGCGTGTCGGTTTATGACATTCTTGATGTTTGTGGAGCATGTTTTTGTCTGCCCAAAAGAATCTTCCACAAATATCAAGAATTGCCTCGTCAATTAGTTGTGATACAAGATGATTCATAATAGGGCGTGACAGCATTTGTAATGTATTCTTGATGGTCAGGGTCCGTGACGTGGTGGCACGACAGCACAAGCTTTCCTTAGTTTGCCTCTCTCCCAGCATTGCACGGGGAACGATATTGTTGACTGCGCGTAATGATTTGTGAGGATTCGCCACCATTTCGCGCTAATACTTGTAACGCATGGTAACGGGTCGCCACTGTTAGTGACGGTGTGTGTCGTCTCTGCTCTGAATCCTATAATTTAGGTCAAATTTGTGATCCTCGGTCACATTAATTTGTGCCATTCGTGACCTGACGTCTTTATGTGTAAACGCAGCTTCATGCTCAAGGTGAGAAGGTGAGCAGAAACATATTGAGTGATGGGGGTGGGGGGGGGGGATCATTCCAGTCATCTGTGCTGTCTTTGTGAGGAGGATGCTCCATGGCCCTGACAGAAACTGCTGTCCCTGCAGTCAGACACAGCTGGAGGAATCACGAGATAGTACTTCTTCGTGTTGGAGACAGACTTTTTGACTCACTGGATACACAGTAGATATGCTGTGTAAAAGACCTCAACTGTTGCAAAAACGTCGCATCTGTACTGTTAGAAAAAATATACAAATGTTCAGTTCAACAATGCATTCAAACGTGAAGATCACCCATCAATCTGCGCATGTTTTCTATATCTGCTCTATTATTGAGGCTTCGTGCTCTGCAGCTGTGCTTCAGCCAGAATGACAGGGGCAAGCAGACACAAGCCAGAGATCCATTTTCACATCAGTGTTCCCTCTATGCCAGGACCATTATTCTAATTGCTGATGCTGCCGGCCTCCTGTTACCAACAGTGAGATGCCTCTGGGAAAACTGCTCAAACTCTGGACCGGAAAAATTTAATTTGTGGAAAAGATCTTATCATTCGCTCTTTGATACTGCAATGGTTGAGACACAAAAGGAAGGGGGGAAAGACAGAAAGAAGGAAGCGAAAGAAAGAAAGAGCTATAGTTCTGCCCTCTCAAAATAATATGAAAGGCGGTCTCCCTCCTGCTAACTCTCTGAGGACCAAAGCTGAACTTCAAAGTCCACCCTTCAGCATCAAATATTAAGCAGGGTGCTGTGCTTACACCTGTTCCTCAGTGGTGTGGCTTGTTCCATTTATTTCCACTTTCATCACCCCAGCTCATATGTTGGGCACACATCTTTAACCACAGGGAATGATCGCAGTTACGTTTATTGACATTACACCGTCAAATGCCATTGACATTTATCCCACTGCTTTGTAACACTTTTGTCATAAATTGTTATAGGGGATGTGTTGATCTGCAGAATTATGTTATTCCATGTCCTCAAATTATGAGGTGATGCAGAGTGTTGCAGGTGGAGTTGATTCTAATTCAAATACAGATTTCAAGCTTCTGTGATTTCAGGTTAGCGCTGCAGTACCCGCGGGAACCTGGTAGCCTGCAGAGCCCAACAGGACATGATTTATAATTAGTGGTCAATTAAAATAGCATGATTTACAATTGCAATCATTGTTTACTAAAACTAATTTAACAAAAGGGGCGATTTACAGGGGACATTTATAATCAAATTTTGTAATTTTTTTCTTTCTTTGTGGAATATATTTTCCCTGGATTTTCAACAGGGTGACAAACAGCATTCACACCAGTTAACATTGAATTTGGAGTGTCGGAGGAAACCAGGCTGCCCTGAGAAAATCCACAATTACGCAGGGAGAAAATGCAAACTCCACAACCTGACTGTAAATGTTTGTCAGTTTCAATGTAGCCTTGACATAGCTTTCAATTTCAGCTCTACTGAACTACTTGCAACAAAGAAGTTCATATATTTTGGCGTTTTTCAATATTCAGTTGTGGATTAAGTGCAGTTGTCAGAAGCTTTGCCTCATAGGTGTAAAATTGTCCACAGGTATGAATATGTGTATTAGTGGCAGATTATTTGTATTTGCCTTGTGTACTGGTGACCTATCCAGATTACATGAGGCTTTCCACTCATTGTTAGTGTCTTCACTGTGGAGTTTGCGCATTAAAAAAAAAATCATCTTAGTCAGAAAAAACCTGGTATGTTTTTTTTTTTTTCATGAGGGACAACCTGAACTTTTTTTGTATAGTGAAATAATAATTAGTAGAACAAGCTGCAGAAGAGCTGTGTGGGAGGTACATCTGACTTTACTTCCCACTATAGTGAAATCATATCTGCCAGCATCCCCTCAGCGATTTCATACAGTAAAGCGAGGCTCTTTTTCTGGGGCAGAATAACCAAGTTCTTCATTAAATGGGTTACTTGTACAGAGCTAATTTTTTTTCATTGAATTGTCGGCGACATTGTCAAAACTCATCATTGGTTTCTGACGCAGAGGGAGAATGACTGCATGAGGGATCGATCTGTTTGAAGTGTTCCGAATGATTGTTTATTTCACTGCTGCATGCACTGTCATTTTCTTTATTCCTCATCCATTGCTTTGTAATGTGACATTTTTTAAAGGCCATGCCATCACAGACTGCAGTCTATTTGTGATTGTGTAAAGCATTTGCAGTAGGTGTTTGGTCTTTTGGTTGCACAAGAGACTCTCGTCATGTCCTGCTTATATTTTGTGGTTCAAGCTGTTTGCGCTAGAAGAGGATTTGTGATTGTTTTCTTGTCAGGCTAATTGTTAGTGTCCAGTAACAGTGGACATGGTCAATATATCAGCCTCGCAAAAGAGGCATATTAAAAACCTTTGAGAAACAGAAATTGAATGCTACATTCCTGTCACGACAGATTAAAAATATTGCAGGGAAGACAAAATAAGACAACGTGTGAAATCTTAATCAATATTTTAGAAGCAAGTCAAACACTGCGTTAAATTAAAGTCATTAGTAGTTATCGTATGGTAAAACACATCAATCTTTAATTAAAAAAAAAAAAGTTATTGTGTCATAAATTCTTTATTTATGATTGGTTTTCATTTTCCCTTTCAGTCTTGCATGCTGATTCGCAGTAGTACAATAAATAATAAAGCAAGGATGGGTGAATATCCCTTCACTGTGTCTTCTCTTATCAGTTTGAATAAAGCAGAATGCCTAATTCACAGCTTTATGGTATGAGTGTCTACTCTGATTGACATGTGTCAGTACTTGTTAGAATGGGAGAATGGATTTCACACTGTAGGCGTCATCACGTTTAAATACCTCAGCCATCTTGAATTCATTTGTGTAGATAAGACATGTACAACAGCGGATGTCCTAAATACCCGTCAATACAGCCAAGGAACTGCGATGTGGCTACAATCAAATGATAAAATACAGGGGGCGAAGGTTTTGCCACCTTTTCAGGCAAAACCTAGTTTGTGCTCTTTGAAAAACAATATAGTCTTTCCTGAGTAAGTTTTAGGTTTGTTGCAGAGGATTGCCAACATACATAGAGCACACACTGGAAATGTGGATGCTTGTTCATGGAGATGACATGAATTGATTCCTTTTAAACGGGGCTTGTTACAAGGAAGCCGCTTGGTTTAACTGTCTATAGATGGACTCCTGAATAACCCTGGGAGCACAGTGAGTGATGTGTGTTTGTGTGGTGACAGTGAGGGGCGGCAGACGGAGGGCGGAAGCAGATGTGTGTGAGAGAGGTTCAGAGCCGTGGCACTATCACAGGGTGCCTTTGTCTGGCTGTAGAGAGTGTTGAATTAAAGGCTGTTAACACTAGTCTGCACAGTCATATGCTAATGCCTCTTACTCTGAGAGAATAAATAAATTATGCTCCAGAAAACACATCTGAGTCCCTGCTTTACATGCCTAATGCAACACAGATAGTGCGCAAGAAAGATAGAGTGAAAAGTGTGTGTATTGGTTGCATGAGAAGGAGTGGGTGGCACTGTACAAAAATAGCATTAAGGCAGCATCAAAGAGGAAAGACAAAGAGATTCTCTATAACCTTTCTCGTTTTTTTTTAGTTGGGGCTTTGCACCCACCGCTGTTGTGGGTGATGCTGTACAGGAGATAACGAGAGATAGATTGGGCAAAGAGGCAGAGAGCGAGATTTGGTCAGGGAATGAGAATGGGAGGGGGGATTTAAAGGGAAAGAAACGGAGGGAGATTTAGATAGAGACTATGGAGTGAGTGCAAGGGAAGAGAGCCAGCGCAGAGAAGGAGCTGAGGCGACGGATGGGAGAGGAGAAGAGGAGAGGCATTGACTGGAGGCATACACATGGACGAGAAGAAAACGGCTATTTCATGTGCTCAGTGTGCATGACTGAAGCGTGCGGCTGTCTGACTGGATTGCTAGTCATCTGCTGCTCCAAAGCTAGAGGACATAGAAAGAAATACAGGCAGGCTGGGAATATAGCGCTGTGTGCAGAGGATGAACAGGCGATGTGGGCTCTCTGGCTGTGATTGCTGTCCTCAGACCCCCATAGCCACTTGCACTGGTGCTGTTGCAGGCCGTTAGCCTTGCAGTTAGGCAGCAGCAGGCAGAGAAATTGATACAGAATGAGCTCCAAGCATTCCTCCGACTGGATACCCTACAGGTACTGTACCACATGTCTGAGAACCCAGAAAAAGGGCATACTGTTTGGTTTTTGAAGCAGTGCATGCATGTTTGTTTATTTGAGCGGGTGATTAGTTGTGTGAGTGTCTGGCAAAGAGATTAGACTGATAAAGTAAAACTGAACTGACACAAAAGCAAAGTGTTTAATGATGCAGATTGGATTTTTGTCACAATGTTCACAAGAGAATGCATGGGAAATTTGTGAATGAACATATTTAGTGGAACAAATTGACATTAATGTGGACATTCATTTGTAATATTTTTGATTGTTGGACTTGATTGTTGGAGATAAAAATGCCAACAGTACTTAAAATCTTTGTATGAACTAATTGTTGGAAATATTGGATTTCGTGCATTATTTTATCAATCTGATACAGTTGATTGCACTCTAAATTTTCTGGTGCAGAGAAGTTATGTTTGATTCTATAGAAGTTGGATGTCAGGAACGTAGGATGAAAGTTAACCTGCCTATTAGGTCATTTTGTGAATCAGTGCGAACGTTGCTTGTACCTGTGTGTGTTTTCTGTGCATGGCTGCATGCATTTGTACCAGAATGATCGTTCTTGGATACAGCCCCGCCATTGATTTAAAACTACTGGCAAAAAAATCTGTGCGGTCACCTCCCAAAAATATCGGCATTAATGTGGTTTTGGTTTTGCTGTTGTAAAATATATACCTGTTCTAATCACCTCAAGTGCAGTGGCTGTTGGCTTTTTCCTCTGATTGAATACCTATTGCCATGGTTTCTCCAGCTTGCTTTGATGCCATTGGCTCATGGTTGCTATAAGTTACGGTGGCAATCCACAAATTTCAGGATGAGACTGCATCTTTACAACAGTAGAAAGCAGTCTGTTTGAAGTTTATTTTAAACTTAAGGGTGTAGAAACACCTGTCATTTAGGAGCTGCAATGGGAATCAGTAACATAAAGCACAGACTTTTTTTGAAAACTGGATTCAATTAAGCTGCAGCACCAAAGACGAGGGCAGTTTTTCTTAATGTGATACTTCTACATTTTGGCCTCTTCACTTGTTCACTTTTCTTTTAAAAATGATGTGTGGAAATAGAAAAATAATATGGCTGTTGGGCAACAAAAGCAATTTAAACAAGACACTAATCATTAGCAGTTATCTCTCAGAGTATGTGATTTGAGAGTCTGAGAGAGGATGGGAGCAGAGGGATTGGTGGTTTCTCAATGAGCGTTTTTTTTTCATCTCTTGAAGCTGCCATTAAAAATGCATGGGCCTGTGTGCAGGGTTTGAGGAGACAGCTGCACTGTCATCTCATTAGAGATATACAGCGCATGCATTCACAGAAATCAGGAAAATGAAGCAAGCATATCTCACAAAAACGGCACATCCGCAAAGAAGTTTTGTGGAAGCACTGCTTGGTGGAAAGATTTTTTTTTTTCTGTTTCTTTTTTGGGAACCCAGAGAGGGCAGGCAGATTAATTAGCTCTTCACAAAAGAATTGTGAGCATTATTTTATATTGTTGAAAAAATTAAATACCTCTTCATGTTCTTTTGTACATGACCTTGACAAGAGTTCCTTTGGCATGACAGTGTCGCCCTCAGTATGTCAATCTAACCAAGGTAGTCAATTTATGTGCGAGCCGTTACTCATCGTATTCATATTGTCACCATAAATTTTTCTGCATTGTGGCATACAAATGAAAAATTACATTTGCTTTTGTGTAAATTTTGTTTGGCAGTCTAGATATTGTTTTATTTTAAATCTTGTTTTTCCACAATTATCAACAAACTAAAGTATTTATTGAAGTCCTATAGAGAAGAACATCCAGTAGCAAATTTCATATGTATGACAGATGTTTAACATATTCTGTCTTTACAATGTCAGAAATAGTTATTTATATACCAAAGTCTGTGTAAGTACAGGTAAATCAGATATTTGATGTTCACACGTCAGCAAACCCTGGGCGAACACATTCCTGCAGCCTCAAAATGTCGTAAGATGCTCAGTTTGTGTGGATGTAAAGGCTTTCTATATACTGTACACTATATCACAACAATTAAGTTATACATACAAGCATGTTTTTTAGGATTTTGCCAACAAAAGGTGCTCTATTGCACTTTTCTGTTGGTAAATGTTTCATTTTGCATTTTGTTGCTTAGAATTTAATTTGTGACCTTTCTTAGAAATGATGAAACTCAACTCATTTCTATTTTAGCCATTCATACACAGGGCCTTTTCACAATGAGTTTCCATTGTTGCTGCATCACATCAAATAAATATATTACGTTAACTGATGTTAAGCCTTTTCTGTAAACATTGTCATCAGTGAAAAAGAGTGACCATAGACTCTTCACACAGCATTGAGCTGTTTGACCTGCTCTAGAGCTGCTCTGTTTCAGTCATTATCTTCCTGTCTGATGCCTATTCACACACTTGATTAGTCTGATTGCAGACATAGAGTGCTTTGTTTGCTTGAATGTCTGACAGAGTGGGAGGTAAATACTATTTTGTTGTATTTGTGTGGGCCTGTCTCATCAAACTAGAACCACCAGCAGAGATGCAGAGAGGATGAATGTTTATTGCCTGTTTCTGTATTTGTGGGACTCTTCTGGTACTGTCATATTTTTTGAAAGAGGAATGACGATTATTAAAAAAATACTCATAACTGTGTTGACAAACCTGTTTTTGCTCTATTTTTCATCATGCATCACTGCTGTAAATAAAAAGAGATACATATACAGTCCAAGAAGTAACAAACTGTCAGTACATGTTTTGAAGTATTTAATTTGATATGAACTTAACTGAAAATGATCAATTATCAAATTATCAAAAATAGTTGGAAGAGTAGTCAGCAAATATAAGTTTGCATACCAAGTGTTTAATATATTATCAGATGGTATGTGTAATTGCTTTTTGATCGTTTAGAGCAGGGGTGCTCAATCTTATGCCTGGCGAGCCCCTGTCCTGCATGTTTGAGCTACATCCCTGATTCAACACACCTAATTGCATTGACAAACTCATTACAGTGCTTTGTTGGTATCGCAAACGTGGCTGGACCCAAAAGCAGACTCAAACATGCAGCAGCAGTGGGGTATCACCCCACTGGGACAGGAAAGGTGCAGGTGCAACACATCAACTCAATTAAATGCCCAAACAGAGGGGAAACAGGGAAGACAAGTGAGGGATGGTTTCAGATAAGACAGGTAAGTCAAAATAAAACAGGTTGGAGGTCCAAACCCCAAGAGCCAACTCCTGATGACCCAGACTCATCTTGATGATGCTGGTGAAAATGGGTGATGAGCTGAGGATCAAATATGTTACTGGCTGGCTTGTAGGAGTGTTCTTCAGGGCCGTATCTTCTCAACCAGGTTTCCTATGTGCTCTCTTGCAGACCGACAGCAGCTTTCTCATAGTGTAAACAGGCTTACTCTCCTGGATAATTGGGGATGGAGGATCCAGTGTTGGTGGTAACAATGGACTGGTCTGGAACATACTGGCTTGAGGTGGCTCACATGGAAGGTGGGATTTGCATGGACCTCAAAGCAGAAGGGTTAACAAGTTGGCACACTGGGAATGAACCAACGAAGTGAGAGGCAGACCTGGTGAGAGGCAGAGCAAATATTGTTGTCTCACTTGGTAAGAGGGCACCTTGGTTCAATGTTGGCAGCCGCCTTCTTGTATTTGGAGCCCACCTGGAAGATTATACAGTGAGTTCTTTCCCAAATCTGGTAAATGCGACAAACCAGGGTCATTGCTGAAGGCACGCCCACCGTTGTCTCCAAGGCCGAGAATAGCAGAGGCTGGTACCTCCACACACAGCAGCGGTTTGGACCAGGATGCAGGACCTTTTTTAGGCCAGAATCCTAAGGTCCATCTCCTCTTTATGGTTCACCATCTCCATATGCTCCTGAGTCTAGGAGTGGTACATGGAAATGAATTGAGAGCCATAGTCTGACATCACATCATCCAGAAAACTACGGTTCCTGAACACATGAGAGTAGTGCCTTCGTTGTATCTTTGGCCGCAGGATGATAAGGCAGTGCAACCAAGCAAACCATTTTGGGGAAGAAATTGACGAGAGTGAGGATAAATGTGATAGCCTTTGAGTCTGGCAGTCCAGGGAGATGTTGTGAAAGGGATGACGTTGAACAGGTAGGGCATGCAGAAGCCTAGAAGCTGGGCAACGGGAGGCCTTGTGTTGAGCACAAGTCGGATCGACTCTCCATTCGATGGTTACCCAAGCTGCGGCTCGTCCAGTAAAGTGAAAAATAGGGTAGGTGATGCAGGAGCGATCAGTTGGAAACCTGGCTTCCTGGAACCCAAATTGTAGCTCACACTGTGTTAAAAAAAAAAAAAAGATCTGCAGTCACCCTTGAGTTTCTGTAGAAATGGACTGGATCGACCAGACATGATGAAGCACTTGCCTCTGGGGGGTGACAGACACAGCACATATTGGCTGGCAGCCCATTCTTCAAGTTGATGCACCTGTGGGCCAACCATGGCTACTCATGACATTCTATGTTGCCTCCAAAGGCAACTCTTGTTCTGTGAGGCGGTGCCCTTGTGCAGCCAGTCCCACAAGCACCAAGTCAGAGGCCACTGTGTCCATGGTTTGGCCAGCTCATACTATGACGGATATGGTTGGACTCAAATGTAGACGTGAACATGAGGACTCAGGTTCAAATACTTTATTAGAACAGGTCTTTTCCAAGTCCAGACCACATAATGCAGAGGGAGAGTCCAAGAGGGTAAGCCAAACATGAGCAAAGGGCCAAAACATGAGAATAATGGGAAATAATCACAATGAAAATGTATAATGTTGAGACACAAGGTACAAAACTTTCTGGCACAGACACACAGAGGAGAGGGGTATAAATACACTGGTAGAGCGGAGGACGCAGGTGCAACACATCGACTCAGATGCACAAAGAGGGTAAACCAGAAGAACAAGTGAGCAGAGATGCGGAGAAGACAGGTGAGTTATAATAAAACAGGAATTGACATGGACTTGACAAAGACATATGAGGATCCCTGACAGTTAGGTGCTTGGTGATGAGAGATTTTAAGATTAATTTGCATTGAAGCAGGAAGAGAGCTAAAACATGCAATACAGGGGTTCTCCAGGAATAGGATTGGGCACCCCTGACTTAGAGGAAAGCTTAGCCTATGTAAATGCACAATTAATGAAAATTTAAATTATTTTATTGCGGCACTGTTGAGGATAAGCAGGAATTTCATGACCTGCACATTGTGCACCTTTACTCTTTAAAAGATAGTAGAAAACTGTCACTCTCTGTATTTGCATGAAAAAAAATAACTGCACATAAAACACATTTTTGGTCACAGCTAAGGGTGCTGGAAAAATAGTTTTTTCATTCATTACACATCAGAAGATAGCTCAACCTCAATGCTTTTTTCTTTTTTCTGCTCTCCCTATATCTCTGCACCTTGTCTTCAAAAAATCTCTGGTTTCACTCTAATTAGGAGCCACGGCAGGCTCTCACATGCTCGTTCACAAGAGCTGATCGGAACAATCAGCGAGCCTGTCACCAGTGATTAAAAGCTCCAGTGGTTGAAAAAAGGAAAACGTAATGCAAATGAGCAACAGACAGAAACCAGCTCATGACTGGTCCTGAATGAATGTCCTGCTAACAATGGATGCAAATATTCTTATGTGTTACAAATGTACTTAAGCCAGATCATTGAGAGGGGTCAAAGAGCAGCATAAAGCAAACAATTCAAGTTGGATTTGAACATTCACAGTGGCAGGGATATATAGGTATCCATTATCTAGGCTGTAAAATTCAGACTCAAATTATGTCTTGTGGTGCCATGTAGGCGATGTTTAATAATGTTCCTGACAAAAACAGTTCATTTTCCTCTGTGTGCAAGAAAGAACAAATACATTAATTACAAACTTGCTTGCTAACATGTTCAGTTGAAAGCCACTGAATCAGGAGAAATGAGAGAAGCTCGTCAGTAACACTGTCAATGTTACAATAGTGCAACGTTAATTCTCTCCCAAAAAATTGGCTGTTTAAAACACCAATGAAATAGAATCATCTGCTTTCTTAGAGGGTTAGGGTAATGTTTGATGAAATGCAAAGAATGCAGCCATAACCTCTTTAAACAAATAGTGTTATATCAAAAACAAGACATAATATCAAGCCTGGCATCACAACACAATATAGTATTTTATTGCTCAAAGGGACTTTTGTCACAGGCTGAGATTAGATGTTGGCTTCATTTTGTGCAGGTAATTGTGCTCTGTGCCACTCGTACAATCAGGTTTCCCAAGTTTTTCATTTGTCCTCCTTTCTTTTCTGTTTGCGCTGCATCAAATATCAGATTTCCTGCAGAACACACAGAAATGCTTCTGAGAGATGGAAAGCATTTGAGCTCAGTGATGAAGGCATCCGTCACATTTCTCCCAACCACCAGCAAGAAAGTGAAAGGAAAGAAATGGGACAGACTGAATACTGTGGACAAATATTCTTATTTCGTTTATGTATCTGATGTAATTTATCCACAGTCATCACAGCGTACATGCAGCATAGCAGAGAAATGGACTTGGAGGACTTAGAAGTGTCTCTTAATACTGTGATATTGTTTTGATGGCGAAAACACTGACCTTTTCAAAGGTAACCACAAGTGCTGTTCTTTTTGAATAAAAGGACTACAAGTTTCAATAGCTCCTGTTTTAACAGCAGTGGGTTGGCATTCAGTGCACAGTGTAAAGGATTTTCAGGAGTACTTTGTTATAACTACACACAAAAAGAAAAAGGAAAATTCACATTTGGTCGATCCTTTCTTTGTTTTAACAGCGGTTTAGATTGGCTAAACCTAAAGATTTACTCATACAAAGAAATGGCACAACAGAAAAATGAATATTAAAACCATATTCATTTGCTTTTTGGGCAGATTGCATTTATTTGGTCTGAGCTGGTTTTACTTTCCTGTGCTTGTTTCTTGCTGCGTGCTCAGATTTGAGGAGGAATGTTTCGCCATAGATGAAAATTTTCTTCCCACACAGAGTGTACAGTGGGTGCTAAGGTTTTTGTCACCTTTTATTGAGTCAAACTCAAACTAATGTCAGCACAATACTGCAGGTCCTGTTGTCTCCGGTGCTCCATGTTGTCTCCTGATCACCACATCTCTGTCGTTTACACTGACGTCACACAGCTGATATGTCGTTGTTACGAGACAGTCTCACCAGACAAAATCATGGTTTAGCAATGCAGTAATGTGGCCTGCTTGCGAGAAAGTAACGTATTGCCTTCCGTCAGTGGTATCTACTATTATGGTCTTCACTGAGGTAACTTGTTTTTAATTGATTATCTTGGTAAATCATTAAAGTCTCGTCAGTAGCGAATTTGAATTTAATTCTATAATTTTTCAAGAAATAGTTTGTAACTTCTTCACACTAAAGCAACTTGGCTGCATTTGTTGTTGGTAAACGTTGTTTATATTACAGTGCCTTCTGCAGTCGACTGAAACTGCAAAGTAAATAGCTTTGAATGCCTTAATATTAAGTGATATCAAAGGGTAATGATCTGAAGGGTTTTGTGTTCCCTGAGCTGACAACAACAAGCACAGATGTTGCCCTATTGTGTTACTTTTTTATTCAGAGATTTAACTCCCCTGACCCTTTTCTTTGAAGGAGAGATTTGTTCTCATCTATCACAATTAAAAGCTGACATCACCCTGATGGAATGGCGACGTGGATAAATTGGCTACAAAAGAGTAATGAATAAAAGGTGGCAAAAACAAACAGAGCAAATTAAAAACTTTTTAGAAAGTTGGGTAAAAAAAACAACCTCCAAACTAAACTAATTGTTTCAGACAACCAACTAACTGATTAACAGGAACTGTTTGGAACTTTTAGGTCACTATGAATATAAACAAGCTCAATAAGTTTCAGGAGGACAAAAACAGCCCCTGGAACATCGTGTTTCATATTGCCTAATGGTCCACTAGACATGTTCAGCATTTTCAATGGGCTTTTTATACCGTTTGCCAAGATTACCTGAGGAAAACACCTTTAAGCCCCAAAGAGAAGTGAAGAGTGGCATTTGTGAACACAGAAAAATGCTTGCTCACGTCAAACCTTGTTTGCTCACATCAAAAACGAAGAAACCATGGTGTACACATGATGTGGACAAACAAGTATTTGACACCTTCTATGGATTAACAGATACAGTTAATGAAGTTCACTGAAGTTCACTATGAGCTGAAATAAATATAAATTGGGCTGATGCGGCCTCAGTTGGCACACTAGGGCATTGTGCAGTCAAAATGTTGTGAGTTCGATTCACAATCTTGCCTCGTGTTGAATTGTCCTACAACACCGAGCCATGAATTGATCCTGGTTGAGCACATTACCATTGGTGTGTGGATGTACATGTGAATGAGAGAATTTGACAGTAACATATGGTAATAGTGTATAGTGTTTAAATGGAAGATGTGAAAATGCTCTAGACAAGAGAGCACCTTTTAAAATTAAATCAAGCTACATTTCATTTGTCTCAGAATTCAAGTTCTCGCTCAGAGGCACGCTTTTCCTCAGATTAACCAAGTTGTAGTGTTTCACTAGAAAGGACAGCAGAATGATGAGTCGTCCTTTCGTGTGTGTGTGTGTGTGTGTGTGTGTGTGTGTGTGTGTGTGTGTGTGTGTGTGTGTGTGTGTGTGTGTGTGTGTGTGTGTGTGTGTGTGTGTGTGTGTGTGTGTGTGTGTGTGTGTGTGTGTGTGTGTGTGTGTGTGTGTGTGTGTGTGTGTGTGTGGTATTTTAAAGTGTTTCTAATGACTCGTATAGGAATATGTTTTTATTTAATCTCAGGAAAGACAAGTGCAAAAACAACTTGGTTGAAACCCTCCATTCGGCTCTCTGATGAGCAATGTTGTGACTCACTGGAACAGTACAACCTGTTGTTCAGAGGAAGGGATGTCATTTTAATATCGCAGAGCTTCCAGTACTGTAGTAGCACATAATCATAACCTGTCAAGTCGATCAACAGTACAAACAGATTTAGAAAACCTTTTCAGGCACAAACTATTTTTGAGTGCAAATGAAAACATTGTGTTTTACTCCATTCACAAGAGCACCATATGTTTAAACCAAGAGTCAACACTATGGCATAGATGCATGTACCTTCAAATGCTTTTAGAACAACATGAGAACTTAGTTTACCTCACCTTGTCATACTGCGCACAAACATGTTGGAATTTTAACTTTTGATCCTCAATCTTATGAGTTAAAACTCCGAATGTCAAGCTCTTCATGGGAATTAATTTCAGTTTACAGTTCTCGCTCCTCAACTCAGACTAATGAGAAAAGTGGCAACACTCAAGTTTAAAGGTCTGTTGCCATTGTTGAGAAGTGACCTGATTAATTAAGGCAGTTTGGATAATGCCATAATTGTCTGCAGAAAATTACAAAAGCTCATGAGTGATTTCCGCATTTTCACCTCAACCTTTCTCTTTCCTTGCAGCACTTTAGATGATGAGGGCACCAACCTCAGGCAGCAGAAGCTGGACAGACAGGTAAGTCTTGGCTCTTCTTTCTCCACTTTAGATAACAGAGTAACACAAAGACAAAATTAATTATAACAAAGTCATTTTGTCATGACACTGACTTCCGCTGCTCCATCACGGCCACAAATAGCCAGCTGTTATCTCTGCAAATGGTATTCTAATGAGAAAGTAGGTAATCTCTGAAAGTCTCCCAAGACTAAGAGACTAAAGTCCTCCAAATAACAGAGACTTAAGCTAATGGGGTGCAGCCTAAAGCCAATTATTTTCAGTCGAGTTTAAAATCGTCTTAATATTGTAAGGCATTTAACACAACAGATAATATAACAGCTCTGTGCAGTCTGGAGTTAAAGACATGTTCAGCCACTGATGTTTGGCAGCTCCTCTCTGCTAACTGATACCACTGTTGTCATTGCTTGTTGTCAGCAACACTGAACCCAGACGAAACAAACACGCTCAGGCTGGAGATCCACCATTTTCATGCATGGCGAAGAAGACTGCGGTTTCTCACATCCTGATTTTAAGCATGGCGTTAAAACATTTATGTTTTGCTCTGTAGTCAAAGCCAATGCTCCTGCTCTCAGGTGGTCTGTTTCACATGTGAGCATACTGATTGAATGAAGGATTCTGTGTGTAACGTACGGTCTTCATTTACAGATCGTCTTTCTCATAGTGTACGGGTAACATTGCAAGCAAATGCAGGAAAGCTGTGATTTAAAAACCTTCAATAGCAAAGTTTAAGTGAGGCGTAATGTAAGTATGAGATCTCTGTGCCGTGTGAATATAATGTACCTATGCTGGTATGGCCACGGATGCCGTGGTAAAGACGTGAGCTATACAGAGTCCCGATGCACTGCAGCCTGGATTCTCCACTAATAGAAACCCTCAATATTTGATGAGCTCAGGCTTGAAGACTTGCATATAGCTGACAGTTCGTCCAGATGAATAACTATATTCAGCCTCCGGTTGAGGTAGTTTAAACAGCACATCGGTAAGCATCAAGTATTGTTCTCCGACTCTAACAGATTTATTTCCTCTTGCACTGAACTTCAAGCCCTGCCTGCAGCACAAAGACTGCTAATAGAATATATATATATATATATATATATATATATATATAATGATCATAAACAAGCTTTTAAAAATGCTTATATAAGCTTATATATACATACATATTCTGTCATGTCTCAGACATTCATAAGAGCGTTACCTCTTGAAGAGATTGTGAGGTTACCGTAACCCAAACCTGGATGCAGTCACAAATTGACATAAAGGGATTTTCCATAAATTTGAAACTCTACAAATAAAAATCACAAAAGCAAGATTACCAAAACGCCCAAAATAAATCAAGAGTCATGTGACAATAAAAAAACAAAATAAAATTAAGATACAGCTCAATTCACAGAAATGGAAAACAAATGCAGCTGTAGTTTGGAAGGTCTCATTTTCTAGTTTACAGCTTCTGCATTACAATAAAACAAACAACAACTTGGGCGCTTCCGGGAGTTATCTTTATTGCTGCTGTCACAGTTCACAGAAGAGATAAATGATCCTACAATGAAGCTCAGGTGGTACAATTTACTGTCCATATGCTAAACACATTGCTCTAAAGTTTTATAGTTGCAAGCAGATAATTTCACTGAAGCTATGAAAGGGAGTGTCTCTTAGTATGAGCAAACATATCATCAATTATTTGTACATGTTTATATCTGAACTTTCACTGAAAGTTGAGAGCTGTTTGGACACTCTTGGAAAACAACCACAGTCTCAGTCACTTGAGCACACGGGGCAGAGCTGAGCACCACAAACACACACTAGGAAAAGAGGAAAATGAGCCACAGGTGTGACGTGAAGCTATTAGACAGCATGAACAGTAAAGATTTGGAACAAAGAGAAGATATGTTCACATTAAAACATACCCATGCTCAAAATGAAGCAGGAAACAAGGAAACTGGCAAGACATGGAAACCACAGGAATTCCTCATATAGGGTTGAAAAATAAACACTGAAAATACACAGTGAAAGAAAGGAAAACAGAATGAAACATTATGATTTGCGATGAGCTGTCAACGCAAATATGGCTAATTAGATAAATGAAAGGTCCCCCCCCCCCCCCCCCTTCATTTCAGTCTGTTCCTTCATTACCTGTTTAATTAATTCAGTTTGCTCCTGTTAGTGATGTGTGTCAGGAGGATGAAACCTTTCTAATTTGCTTAAAACATGTCCGTAATATCTTTCTTCCCGGCTGTGCTTTTGTGTGCTTCAAATCTCAGCGAGCGCTCCTTGAACAGAAGCAGAAGAAGAAGAGACAAGAGCCCCTGATGGTCCAGTCCAATGTCGATGGCAGATCTCGCACGCGTCGGACCAAACAGAGCGAAGAGCAGGCTCCGTTGGTAGAATCCTACCTCAGCAGCAACAGCAGCACTATCTACCATGGTAAATACTGCGCCTTCCCTCCTGAGCCTCTGCCGACACAGAGGGGAGAAGAAACCCATCGATTGCACAAATAAAGATGCCACACTATCATTGAACTGTCTTATTTGGAGAAAGTCTTTGTGTTTGTGCTGAAAAAAAGACGATATTCTATTGCAGTTTTTACATGACTCATTATCTCAGCTAGAACTGCAAATTCAATATCAATATCCAAACTATAAAGGCAGTTAAATGATGAATATATCTTAAGTTGTGTGAATGCTGCCCTTTTTGGCATGGCTGCACTATTGATTGTAGACCCTCGCAAAGAGCTGAAAACCACTGGAGCAGAAAGGGTGCGAGGCCCGGGATTGACAAGATCTTCTTATTCATACACTCAGATGAGAGCGAAGCATGTAATCCTCGCCTCTGAGAGTCGGTTTCTGGGCTCAAGGCCACAAACTGTCACATTTCCTGCAGAGAGGAGAGAAAGTTTGTTGACAAAATATTTTAATATTCTGTTGGAAAGAGTGGGAATAATAATGTCTCTCTCTAAAATTGAAAAAAAGAAAGAAGGAAAATCTACTGACCTCCTCTGAACTGTCTTCCCTGCACTTTTGAATTCACATGCAGGAGAGTTTGTTCTTTTTATTTTTAGCTGGAATCTGACATGAACACCTGCACCGGTGTCACTGTGTCGGTCAACAACAGTTATTTGACTTTCAGGAACATTTTTTAGATTTTCAGTTACCGTTTTATCATGATGAAGAACACATACTGTAATAATGCTCAAGTAAATATTTGCAACATAAAAAAATTTGGTGTTGGGCATTCATTTCTGAAGTGGTGTGCAGAAGCAGGAACAACCTGTAAGGGTCAGGGAGATGCCTTTTCATATACTTATTTTTTCCTTTTCAGTTTTTAAATAAGTGGAATATAACACTATTATTTAATTCAATACAAATTTTTCAAACAGAATTTACTGTACGCACAATACATTTTACTTTAAATGATGTAACTGTTACACTTGTGTTTTAACAGGTGCAGATAATATATTAAGACTTACCACATATTTCAAACGAAAACGTAACTAACATAAGAACAGTTCTGCAATATATGTGCATCCATCCCTGGTAACGATTTCACCTTATAATGTGAAAAAACATTAGAAATCTGACATCCAACTAAATAAAATTGCTTGGCTTGACACAAAGTGAGATTTATGGTGGTGCAATGTGGTTTGAGCTACTTTCTAAACCTTCTACCATTGCCTTCAATATCAAGCTTATTTTTTTGTATTGTTTTTTATTTCGTATATTGTAGTGAAAGCTTGAAAAGGCAATATGTGAAATAAAGAAAATCATAGCATAACCAAACCTGTAATGGGATATAGGTTGTCTTGTTTTCTGCCCTGAATAACCTTGCCGTGCCGCATCCTCTCCATTCCTGTGTTTAGTGCAAGAAGCTGAACAGGAGGAGGTGAAGGTGATATCGGACACACAGCCACCTCGCTCAGTCAAAAAGGGAAGGGCGTCGGCCAGCTCCACTCCGCAGACAGGCAGCGACAAGAAGGAGAGGAAGGGGAAACATAAAGGTCAGCATGGCAGTTTTAAAAGTGGTCAAACAATTTGGTCTGTACAGAGACGCAGACTTTGTTATTACAAACAGGCTGCAGCATTACAGCAAGACAATTCAGTATTATTCAACAGCTGCAGGCAGCAGCAACCGCCTGTCCGAACCCTTTTGGTCTTTCTCAGATCACGTTTCACCTGCTGATGTTTCAGGCCGCATGTGGTAACGAAGACGACGATCGCAGCTGCTCACTCTCTGACTCTGTCACGATGCCATGTCGGTCCGAGCTCATATATTTGTCATGATACATGACAGTTTAAACACCAAGTGTGCAGATTTAGCACAATGCACTGTATTAAAAGAAAAAGAATGTAAAAAAAAAAAGTGCAGAGCAATAAACGTGCAACACAATCACACTACCAAAGTACCATTATTTATATTTGCAATAATCAGTTCTTGACACAGATTGTCATCCAATTTGTTGCAGCTTAGGAGATGTCCATCATCAGGAGGCAGTGGTGGTTTCGAGGTTAGGAAAGCAAGCCTGTGATATTTGCCCTTTTGAATCCTGCTGTGGATCCCCGAGCAATGCTGTTAATCCCCACCTGTTCAGGGTAACATCAGAAAATCTAACGTGTGGCTCGCATGATTTGCTGTGGTGACCCTGGGAGAAAATAGCTGAGCAACAGAGATGAAAACTAAATGCTCATCTGAAGACTAACTTTGTCTGAGAGAAAAAAAAAATTAAAATGTGTAAATTCATTCAACTGTACTTGAAGCCAGGAGTGCTGACCTTTCTGCTGATTGACACTCCTTTGTAAATTCTTTGGTGCGTGAGCATTATGCACTCATTAAAAATATCTGCTCCAGAAAATGCTAGACTCTTTCAGAGGGAGTTTTTCAAGCTGCTTCTTCAGTCTGCTGAAATAATGAAACATCCAAGCATCGATTTGAATTAAAAACCAAAGCGGAGTTCAAAGAACGCCTAACAAACACGTTTTCTCCGAAAAGGTTTGAAGCTGTTTTAATCAATGACTCAAATGTGCAAGTTTAGTTTAAACGTGGTGAGCTAAATTAAATTGTTTGAGCTGTTGTGATAATCAGTTGTTGAAACACTTAATTGTAACCATGAAGAACTGAAACTACACAAGATTCTCAATTTTTCATGCGCATCTTTGATTGGAAGACAGAATGGGCTTGATGAGAATTTATTTTGATGAGGCTTTTTGTAAATGACTAAATCAGCTATAACACACACTCGACAATTCAAATTTTCCAGCATGCAGAGCAACACTGCAGATGCGTTTGTGTTGCAGTATTGAGAGGAGCCTGCCGTTCGTCCTTAAACTTGCTTGACTGCCTCTAGCAGTGCTGAGGTAATGTGTTTACCCTTATACATTACGACTTAATTGAATGTTGAAGACAGTGAGCAAAACAATTACTTAAAACATAAGAGGAGAGCAGGAAAGCCCAGAGGGAAAGGTGGAAAGGCGATCAGATTGAGTCAGGCTTATTCACGTCTTGATCAACAGCTAAATTGTTGATGTGGATGGATGAAAAGAGCTTCCTTTGTTATGTCTGGCCCAGATTCACTGGGATAAAACCTCCATGTAGATCACGAAACACCGATTGCAGAGCTGTCGTTTTATTGACGTAGTTTGTCTCTTTTGTGGCTCGGCAGCAATCGATGGCCTGGCTTCCCCGCAAGACGACGGCCAGATCCAGATCCTGACGGTTGGACACTCGGCCGGCGAGGAGGGTGAGGCCGAGCCTGTGATGAGCTGCACTCAGTCACAGAGCAGACAGGATCTGCGTGTCACCATGCTCAAGAAAGGTACTGCGAGTGTTTAGGAAAGCGTCTGTCGGCTCGGAATCACACCCACTGCTTTCTGCTCTGCTGCGGCTGCTGCTGCTGCTGGTGGGCTGGTTGGAGGTCGAAACTCTCGCTGAGTCATGTGGAAATATGCAACTGCAAATAGACGTACCACTTCAAAACCTGGCTTATGAATAGTATTGAGATCATTCTTCACACTGTAAACACCGACTACTACCACAGTGACTGATTGCTGTTTTCTTGATTAAGACTTATTTCACTGTGTAATTAAATGTTTATAAACACATACATCTTAATTTTTAATGACTGCTGCAGTGTTGTATAACTGGAACTGAGTTATGTAACAAGTAAAGGTATTGAAAAGGTTAAATGTGTGTAAACTATGGGCTTGAGGGCTCTGTAAAGTCTGCATGTTCTCTCTGGTTGAGTTACTAATTTTAAACACATTTATTTGTGGATAATTGGCAACACTGAAGAGGTTTGAATGAGTGTCTGTGTCCCTGGTTTTACCCTGTCGGGGACTTGTGATTTATGCCATATATACAATGAATGAACATATGGAAATATTAATAATTTGAATATTTTCCATCCAACTATTCTGTTGTTATTTGTCCATGGTATAATGCAACTTACATTTGTCATTAGATCACTGAGTGTTTTTATGGCCTGGCTCCAAAGCCACTACAAGAATGACGCACTGGGGGCAAATTGACTCAAACAAATGTGTTTATGAAAAAAAGAGAAGACATTTTGAAAGCTAGTTTAATACACAATGAACCAACACCAAAGCAAAAGCAAAATGATGTGAGAGGGAAGAGCCGGACGTGGCCGGCTGCTTCAGATCTCCTGATCAGCTGCGAGACTTCCTGCAAAAGACGTCAGACATTATTATAATCATAAAGGCCTTGAGGCCGTAACAGTGTGGAAACGTCAATACTCAATGACAATAGACGACAAGAAAGACCCAGTTCTGACGACATCGGAGATGACAACCTGTTAAACATTAGAAAGCTGACATTTATGATGGTATTAATCTCTGTTATAAAGATTAAATATAGTGGCTCTCTCTACTTGACCTGTCTTTATATTGAATAGCCGAGTTCTAAACTATCATTGATCTTAAGTTTCTCTCTTTAAACCTCAAATGCTGGGTGATGTTTTATCAAATCATTTCAAACAGTGCCCGTATAGGATTTGTGACAGAGATGGAACATGAATGTATTCCCATAAAGAGCTACATATATCATACTACCAGTTCAAAGTATGTCAATCTTGGTGATTGTTAAATTTTCTTTTTTTTATTATTTTTCTTTTTCTGTGAAGGTATATCCAGCAGCATGAACTTTGATGAAGAGGAGGATGACGACGATGAAATTAGCTCCAGTTCATCACAGCTCAACAGCAACACACGACCGGGCTCGGCCACCAGCAAGAAGTCCTGCAAGGTTCAATTCGTTTTACATCTCACGTCTTTCACACTTTGAATATTACGTTTTAGTGGGTGTCTACTATGTTTGGAATTAATTGTGGAATTAATATAACCAAGCTCAATCCTTTATACCTTTGATTTATGTATTTGTTTAAGCTTATGAGTTGTGCTCATTTTTTTTATGTAAAGTTATTTTAATTAAGACTTAAAGTTTGTAAACTGTTGAGTCACCTGTTCTGATTTGTAGTGACTCCAACACACTTTTTTTCACAGTTTTACACAGGCAAGATAAAGCATGTAAAGTGATGATTAAAATGTGGTTTTCAGCTTGAACTGGCTTTATAATGACCTTTTTATTTATGTTTAATAAAAGAAAAATCCTGAATATATAAGTACGCAAAATCTAACCAACCTGTTGAGCTCCACTGAATACATTGAAAAGATTTGTTGTTCACAGTGCTTGTGGAAATACTGCACATACTGTTTTTTGTAGAATCGCATCAGGGCAAAAATTAAAAATCTCGAAGCGTAGTCACGGTACTGCAGGTCAGTCCAACACTGTCACTCCAAAAAGTGCTTTACATAAGTTGGAAGTAAACAGCCAGTAAACTTACTTTGATGTTAAAGATGCTGATTCATCTTGCAACTTTTGCTGAACCACAGCTGGCAGACAGCCATCATCCTGAGGGGCTTTAATAAAGTTAAGAAATACTTTCCTTTTGATGACGAGGAATTTTTGTGATTCTCATTTGCAAAACAGAAAGTCATAATGCGTCATTGAGATGACCTTGCTATGTTTTGTGTCATATGCAATACCGACGGGGCTATGTGTCACTCAACAATCAACAAAAAATTTTACTTTCCACACCACTGGTCAAAGGTTTTTTTGAACACCCCGTTATTTGTTTTTGTTCTATCGAGACGTACATATTTGTCCAAACTTTTTATTATGCAAAGAACAAAAGGAATGTGGATGATTCAGCTAATATTTTTATTGAAACACATGCAGAACTTAATGTAATTTTAAAAAGTGGGATGAATCACATCTATAGTGTGAAACAATAAGGAAGTAAGATGAGAGGGAAATGTGATTTGCTTCACTGTCTTTACTGGCAGGGCTCTAAATGTGATGATAACCCAATTTATCAACATATAATCTTTCACTCACTTCATTACTAGAATCTGTGTCTGGTTAAATTATGCTAATTCTACCTGGCTAATGCAAACAGGCATGCAGTGTGATAATGGAGTGATTTTTTAGGATGCTCATCAGGTGTTATGTTATTACAGAAGTGATGAGTCAAAATTATTTTGAGTGTTTATAGTGCCCTACTTCAGTTTACGATAGTTCATGTTAACCTGGAGGTTTGCTTATAATTTTCAAGTTGTACAATGATTGTTAAATAATGTATTCAGTACAGATAAGAACATAAAAAAGTTTGCAACAACACTACAACTGTGTTGTATTGCTAAAGTCCATTTTTAAAGACTGTTGCTGATATGCATATTGAAATACCTCTACGATCACCCTCATTGGTCTTTTCTCCTCTAATCTGCTTTAATCTATTTTCCTTTCAGCCAACTCAATCTTCTGTCTCCACATTGTGTCCTTATTTTAGACACAGTGTTCTCATTTGCAGTCCCACGAGACAATTTGACCTTCACACTCATTACGCTCTTTTAAATGAAAGTCAGCTCAAATGCGTCAGTCACCAGTCGGCCATCTTGCTGAGGGTCTCACCCCGAACGTGTTGTTACCTCCTGCAGGAGGTGGCCTCGGCTCCCACTCCCTCATCCAATGAACCTGCCATCGATGTGGATGACCTGGAAGAGTTTTCTCTGCGGCCTGCCCCGCAGGGAGTCCGAGTGAAGTGCAGAATCACCCGGGACAAGAAGGGCATGGACAGAGGCATGTATCCCACCTATTACCTTCACCTGGAGAGGGAGGACGGCAAAAAGGTGAGCGGGGACATCATCCAGCTGGAGGAAGATGTTTCTCACATACTGTATGTCGTTCAAAGTTGACTGGTATGCTTGTTGAAGTCAGTGGACTGGTTTTAAAACCTGCTTGTGAACTGCAAATTCTATCCTGTGGGTTGTTGCAGGTGTTTCTGTTAGCTGGTAGGAAGAGAAAAAAGAGTAAAACATCAAATTACCTCATCTCCATTGATCCCACCGATCTGTCTCGAGGTGGAGAGAGTTTCATTGGTAAACTGAGGTAAGTTGTTTTCTCAATTCTTTTTTTTTTTTTTTTTTTTTTACATAAATTGAATTAGGAATCAAATGATGGAAATGTTTTACCCTGTGATAGACTAACCACCTGTCCATGGTGTTACGTCAGGCTTCACTCATAGTCAGCTAGGAACAAACTGAAAGAAAGCAACCAAGACGATGGAGGGACAAAGTATTCTTGTATGCTATACATGATTTCTTATTTAACAGATGAGATTGCACTTCTACGTAGTTTAATTAAAAACATTTTTTTTTAGAATAGCTCATATCACAGTTGACACATTCTTTTGACGCACCTTTTCTTTAATAATAAACTAATGTAATTCTTATTTAAAAATCTATACTGGGTGAAATTAAAGCTCATAAATCTGTGAGATTGAAGCGAAAGGAATAATTGGGAACATTTGAGACTCTAACGGAACATCACGTTTTTATATTAAAGGTACTAGTTTTACAACTATTAACTGTTCAGCCCTCTCGAAGGAGCTGTATAATTTTGAAAAATGTACCTGTCACTTTATTGAATGAACCATCTGTAATCCATCAGTCACTGTTATAAATGTTGTTGAAAAAGGTTCGCCAAAAGTTACTTCAGTGTGACAGTCTGATATTGGTTGAAAGTGAGAAGTGACACAATCCTCAGAGACGGCCTGAAGGCTGCGTTAGCAGCTCCATGGAAACTCCTCTGGAGTTTAATCAAATGTGGCTCCGTGAAGCCTTTTAATCTTCAGAGCTGGCCTTTACCGATGGTCGATGCACAGCTCAAACCTTCACAATCACAATCCCGCTCCAATGTGAAATTTAAGTGAACAGTGACCTTTCATCTAGAGCGCCTCAGCCGTCGTGGACGGCACCAGTCTGAATGTGGAACACAGACGACCACTCAAAGCTGCCACTTTTAAAATCCAATGCTATGAAGAACTGTCTTACTATAATCCACCCATGACGCGTTTTTTTTCAAGGGCTGCGTATGATGCAGGTGAAATGTAATGTGCTGCAGTCCCAAAACAAATCCGTCATATATTCATATAACTTCTTAGTTTAGATTAATGAAACTGTGAACCTTTTCCCTTATTAAGCTGGAAATATGACCAGATGTAGGCATGTTTTAATAAGTTTAAATATCCTACATCCTACATAGATCCCAGAGTATACAGTGATTTGTCTCAAGGTTATTTGTTCACTTTATCAGTTATTTGTTTTGACTTTTTTCCTGCACTTCTGACCAACTGTTTGTGATGGCAGCATGTTGATGACTATTGTATTTGAAGAGAGCATTGCAGTTCCAGTTAGTAAAGTGAGAGTAGTGATCGACCTGTGTTGGCTGAGGACTCGCTCCACTCCCTCCTGCTTGCTGTATGATGGCGGGTCAGAGTTCACCATGACATGTGTTGAAGCTCCCTAACCATAGACAACCTCTGTTTTTAGCTCAAATGTGTTGTTTTTTTGCCATGATAACTCCACAATTCCCTGTGTTCAGTGTACAAGTCTCTGCTCTTAACTCCATAGGACGATTGCTCTTTCATAGTTAAGCGATACGGTGTGATGTAGCAATGCGCAGCACGTATTTGATTGAGCACAGGAGTGGAAGAGCGTAATTATAGTAGTAAATCATGAAGGTGTGAGGAAAATATAAGTGCACTTCCCCGAAAAGACCCTCCTCAATCAGTTCTATGGAGGAATTTGTTTTTAATGCCACAGAGACATTGACAGCTTCTGTGCATAAATAGATCATGTAACATTTGGAAAGCCTGATTGATGTTAATATATACAACAGAAAAGCTGCAGTGCAGAATTTATCTCACCATAGACATGATTAAAATGATGCTGATGTTCATATCAACCGGCAATCAGACCGGCAGTCACACTCATTAACGTGTTTTGCTTCCTTTACAGATCGAACCTCATGGGAACTAAGTTCACAGTATACGACAGCGGTCTGAACCCCATGAAGAGCACCACCAGCCTCGAAGCCAGCAGTCTGCGTCAAGAGCTAGCAGCTATTTGCTATGTGAGCTGATGTGATAAACTGATATGTTATATTGAAGTAAAAACATTTTTTTTTTTTTACAATGATACGACAGTTATTGTTTGCAACACCAGTTGAGTATTTATCAAAATCCATTGCTTGACTTGATTTAAAAAAACCTTTAATAAAACCATTGTCAGTAGTGGTATATCACAATAGCCTCTGTAGTAATCTGAGTCATAGATTAACAAAATATTAGACATCAAAACCTTTATTTTTATAGTTTACAACAGTTACATTTACAAATAACCAATGGGTTCCTCCTGCAGTCTGACTGCTTGGACCCTAATAACTTGATAATATCCTTGTAATGAATGCTGGGTTAAATTTGACATTGTCTCAGTTGTCGGGTGAGCATTGTTTCTGTTTTGATGACATTTCATCTCTTCAATTTAGGAAACCAATGTGTTAGGATTCAAAGGACCTCGCAAAATGAGTGTCATCATTCCTGGGATGAACATGGACCATGAGAGAGTGTCAATTCGCCCCCGAAACGTATGTGTCACTTGATTTCTGATCAGCTGCACACGTATTTGCTGACCAGCTTCTCCTCTTGAAAACAAACTGATCTGAGATCTAAGATCTAAGAGCAAAAGCTACTCTCTTCCTCCTCATTCCAGGACCATGAGTCACTGCTGGCCAGGTGGCAGAACAAGAACACAGAGAGTGTGATTGAACTTCACAACAAGACGCCTGTGTGGAACGATGACACGCAGTCCTATGTGCTCAATTTCCACGGCAGAGTCACTCAGGCTTCCGTCAAGAACTTTCAGATTATTCACGACAATGACCGTGAGTCCAAAACACACACTCCATAAACTATTTATTAGGTTTTATAGGCAAACACGGGTTAAACACTAGAGCCATAACCAGAGGAAATAAGGGTGTGAAGTGGATAGTACGAATCAAATCCCGGTTTGAATCTGGGATTGAGCCTTTCTGTGTGGAATATGCTTGTTGAGTTTCCTCTGTGAAATCACTCATAGGGTTGAATGCGAGTGTGTGCGGTTGTCTGTCTCTTTATATTCACCCTGTTATGGACTGGCGACGTGTCTAGATTTTAGCAATTGTGTGACCACATTTGTGTTCATTTGATTTACGAGTAAATCTATTTGATTTACGAGTAAATGTAAGCAGCACCTGAGCAAAACCTTTTGAGCAGGAGCAGTTGTGCCCTGGGTTGCCTAAAGTGAGAATTTTTTGGCCATACTCCAGATACCTAGAAGACAATCTGAGCGATTTGTGTCCTTATACTTGCTGCATTTCATCTGTATTGCGTAGTTGTATATTTTGTAGCTGTGGTACCATGTTCTATGGCAGGTCAGAATGAAAACAATCTGACCAGACTCGCAAGAGCACACACATTTACACACTGGAAGTGGGGAGGTAAACAAGGCAGTGCTGATAACACTCCAAAGTAATAATGGTGAGGGAGCACAGAGGAGACATCAGACATAAGAGATGAGGGGAGGGACGGTGCACATTAACACAAATGTGAACAGGTATGTAGACATCTACCAGATCAGATTCTCCCATTTACTTGAAGACTGACTGACGTGAAAGCAAAGTGAGTCCATTCATTCAGTGGCTCAGTCACATAATAGTCTGCACTAGTGATGTTGGTGACATGGGACCGTGATGCCACACCCAGATGGATGGATGGATCTTTATTGTCATTTAAATACACACCACAGGTCCACACATGAGGGACATTTCGTTGCTGCTGGCTCAGAAAGTAACACTTAAGGCGCACACAATTAAAAAAAAATGTAATGCGCCTAAAAAAAAACAGTATAAAGTATTAAAAAGACAGAGTGATAAGTGCCAAGATGCATAATAATACTGTTCTGGCTGTTTCACTGAAAATGGATTAGCGCAATGAGTTATTGTACCAAATTATTGCATCATCCTCACCACAACAGACTACAGACTATTTGCAGTTCAGAGGCGTTATGGCCTGAGGTATGAAGCTGCTGCAAGGCCTGGCTGTTCTGCACCTCGGGCTGCGGTACGTCCCGCCAGAGGCTAGCAGAGAGAAACTGTCCGTGATGTGGGTGTGTGCGTCTCTGATGATGTTCGGTATTTATTCTGAACATTTAAGCTCCATGTTACCTCAACTGATGATATTCATGCATTTGAAATGCACCTTCTTGTTCACTGATAAGACTATTTATCTCATGGATATTTTTCAACACTACATTTTAGATATTCATATTTATTGCCTATTACTGATAGATTTTAAAAAATGTGCTTGTTTAAAATCTCTTTTATTTCCCCCCCCAGCCGACTACATTGTGATGCAGTTTGGTCGCGTGGCAGAGGACGTCTTCACCATGGACTATAATTATCCAATGTGTGCCCTGCAAGCCTTCGCTATTGCCCTGTCCAGCTTTGATAGCAAGTTAGCCTGTGAATAGACCCCAGCTGGAAAACTGAACTGGCCCATCTGTCCTCTTAACAAGGGCTGTTACATATTCCTGGAGCTGATTTGAGATCGTCAAATCATCCAGCACCTTGGAAGTCCTGCATATCCCAAAATACTTTATGGGCCTCAAGTTTTACATATATGTGTGTGTCTGTGGGGGTGGGGGTGGGGCGTGGGGTGGATGGAAACAAGCACAAAGAGTTAATCCACTTTCAAAATCAAATACACTTGTTTTGATAAGAAGATTCATTTTGTACTGTAATGGAATTACAAAACAAACAAACAAACCCAACACTGTTCCTTTATGTAGTTATAACATTTTAACACTTCTTTATCTGTGAATTATAACTAACATTTACACATCTGTGAGTTTAAAAAGCTGACTTGGGTTTTATGTCGTCTACCACATGAAAATCACATTTTTCTCAAGCATGGATACTGCTTATATGCTTACACAATTAAACTGAACATGCACGTCACAGTATATTTATTTTGCTATTTACATATTTATTATGTGTTGGTTTTGTCCTCTGCCATCATTTGCAGCACCTTCTGCAGTATTTGGCTCCACAGAGCCACAAGCACATAAAATATTGTTTGAAGAGTATCACTGATACGAAACTATTAGAGACTTGGACTTGATAAGGGAAAAAAGGCATGTTACACAGTGCTGTGTTCTATTGCACACTGTCATATATGTGAATGTATGGGATGAGCGTGCACTTTACTTTGAAGTCTGTGGTGGGTCAACTATAGCTGTACATACTTTATTGTGCCTTCGAAGACTACTTCCAGTGTTGCACCTTGGCCATCGAATGAGCAGAGCTTGAATTGGTCTGTACACAGCTTGCTGCTCCTACAAACATTGGAGATAATCCTCAGTAGCAAATTTAAACTCCGTTTTTAATGTGAAATTCACAAACACCAACTATATTCCTGGTGTGGCAAAGTGTCCCAGGAGGAATTATTCCAAAGCGAGCATCTGGAAGGACATTCATACTGGAGTCCAGGTGTGTTAAATTATGTCCAAGGCCTGTGACACTAAAGAGACGAGTATTTATTTATGTTGTACTGTAAATCAGGCAGCACATACAGCAGGTATCTAAGGCACTCAGGCTCAGGCATGTGCTCATATCTTTTGATGCCTGTTACTGCACACACACTCACACACACACACACACACACACACACACACACACACACACACGCACACGCACACACACCTACGGCATGAATCTACCAGAGCTTAAACTCATAGTTCATATCCTGCTTTACATATTTGATTCACAAATGGACCCACTGTTGTGGAATTTGACACGTTCCTCATTTCAATGGCAGTAGGTTTCTAAATCATGTGGTTTTGTTCACATTTTTACTCAAAATCTTAATCCCTTTTGCTCTTTATAAGGCAATTATATGATAGTATTTTGTATTTTATGACTTAAAAAAAATGCTGAATGAGGGCAAAGAACAATCTGAATCTGTTATTGTTATTGTGGGTTATGAGGAAATCTTTATCAAATGTGCTATTCTTGTACTCAATTGTTTTCTGTTCTAACTATTTTAAATTTCTATTTAAAAAAAAAAAAGATATTGATACTCTTGCTGTAAAGTCTGCTTTTCATACATGTGTCCAGGAACCAAAAGTTCTCTCACTTTCTGTTTTTAGTGCCCTCGTTGTAATGTACAGTAAATCGTGTACAATTTACTGTGGTGGTATAGACACAGTCATTTGTTCATGGGGGAAAAAAAAAACCTAAATAAAAATACACTATATCAATCAATGCATTGTGTTTTCTAAAAAAAAAAAATCAATCAATAAAAGTGCATCTTTTAAAATTTTGTTCATTAAGTTATGATATTCTTAACAGTAAACACACCACCTCAATCGTTCATAATTTTTTGTTTGTTTGTTTTGTTTATTGTGTCAGTTACTTGATGTAGCCAATAATTAAAAATAATTACTATTTAATCCCTGGTTTGATTCCAGGATTTTTGTGTGAAGTTTGCATGTTCTCCTTGAGCACCAGGTTTTCTATCGGTGCGCCGGTGTCCTCTCACAGTGCAGCAACGGTTGCTCAAGGTTAACCACTGACCCTACATTTTCCCGTAGGTTCCGATGTGAGTGTGTGCGGTTATCTGTGTTTGACCCCGCTGACCTGTCCAGGACGTACCCTGCGTTTACCCATAGGGAGCTGGAATCAGCTTCAGTCGCATAGGAGGATGGACTCAACCGTTAAAAAAAGGTCTGACTCATATCTTGTGTTTAAAATGTGTTCATCAAACACTGCTCATGTTCTTGAAAAAGTTTCTGAAAGGCATCTAGGTTTAGTAAAATAAAACATTTCAGAAACACAGAGAAAGATTCCTGCTGATTGTAAAAAGCTGATTATGTTGCTTCCAAACAACTGCCAGATAATCACAGTCGACCTGCCCTACTGCTGATATATTAAGATTAATAGCAGGAGATGGGTTTCTTCAGATAGCACTGATTCATGATTGTGTTGTTTGTTTTGTGTCTACAATGAAGTAACCTGACTTTTAACAAGCGTGGACACATAGTACAGCTATCAATACTTTGATGAATACTCTCTATTCTGTTGACACAAAGCGCAGTAAGATTACTGAAGTTACAGAAATAAAGCTCAGAGATCAGGGGAAAGAGAATAAATCACTTACGTGATGAACAAATAAACGAAAAACATTTTAAAATAGGATAACAATGAAAAGTAACTAACAGATTGCATTTCCTCTCAGTTTTGTTTAAATCTTAAAACGTCCCATAGCTCTCAGCTGAAGTCAGTTTTTTGCATTTTAATACTGCGGCTGTCCACTGCTAATAGACAGACAAAATGAATGAAGTGCTGAAAGCATAATGCCGCACAATCTTTAATAATGTGTATCTCATTGCATCAGTCTCCAGAAGCAACAATGCCCAAAGCAGCTAATGAGTTTGACAAGGAAATACAGAGAAATGCTGCATTGTGGCAGCAAAGAACTACATTACAGCGCTTGTTGTAACACGCAATTTACTACACTCATTTACTTTCAAACATTTTTATTCTTGCATTTCCTTTCTGTATTGAACTGGACTTTGCTTTTAACATCGGTGAATTACAAAAAGACTTTGCAGCTCTGCAGCTGCTCCCTGTCATTTTGCTTCGACTGTGCATGCTCTGCAGGCTTTCCATTGTAAACTCAGGCTTTATTTGTTTTTTTTCCCTCCCTTTATGCTGTTTATCACAAGGAGGTTCTTTTTGACACAGCAGTAAAGGTCCCCAAGACTACAACCACATTAAGCCGCCAGGGGGAGCCATATGTGCCACAGCGTTTGTAGCCTCCCGTCACATGATTCGTGTGATATTAACAATAGTTCCGTATACTTATCGACTGGAATAAAAATTACAATAGAAAACTCTATGTACCCACAAAAATATTTTACTGTGAGACTTGGAATTAATTAACATTAACTACTAATGCAAGGTAGATTCAAATAGAAGAATGTCCAGGACAGCAGAATATATCTCTATTTATATCACTTATGTTAACAGTATTTATGTACATAAAGACCAAGGAAGTTTACAGACCAAGTGATTTATAACCAGACAAGTATGCAGATTTAATGGAATTATTAAATTATTATTATTATTATTATTTAATGTTGCATCATGGGGCTGCATGATGAAGTCATGGTTAGGTTTGGTTTATTATTATATTACTATTATAATTATTAGGATTATTGTCATACCTCTTTTGATTGGGGCATTATTACTACATATAGTTTTGAAAAACTCAAAATTATAAATCATGGGAAAATGCTCGATAACACGTGAAACCTCATATTCCATATTTTACTAAAGCAACTTCTGTGTGTTAATTGGGGCTAAGTCAGTCGGTCATACTGATGACATGAAAGGATTCTTTATTTTGTACAAAAATATGAACAACAGCACTGCATGTTTCTCTTTGGTTCGGGAACAAACAAACAGTACAAGGGAAGAGTGTGAAGAGGGCAAACACAGCATGGCTTCATGAACACAGGGTTTGGTTTAAAAACTCCTTTCAGACATGGGGAAAGTTCTTCATTTCTCTCTCCGGTTTCGCATCCTCAGCCCGCTCACCCCGACGCCTTGATGCACGTCCGCCTGGACGACATCGTCGTCCGCCTGGACGACATCGTCGTCCTCCAGAGGCTCTGCCATCAGCGGGTATTCATCTTGAACCTCCTCTGCTTCTTCTTCTGGGTTTGAACTTCCTTCACAACTGAACACCAGGCTCTCTGCCTCCATCACTGGATCCTCTTCATCACCTTCTTCCTCCTCTTCTTCCACCTCCGTGCCCTCATCCTCTTCGTCCTCCTCCTCATCGTCCTTCTCTTCTTCCTCCTCCTCGTAGGCCCCCTCTTTCGGGTAGTGAAAGACGTCTCTGTGGTCACTGAAGCTGATTTGCTTCTTGGTTGTGCTGCGGCTCTGCAGCTCTCTGCTCACGTCCAGACCGAGTCGCTCCTGCTTCCTTTCAGCAGCCGGCAGTGAGGGAGGCAGACGGAGCAACTGCTTTTTCTCCGCTTCTGCCTCCTCCTCCTCATCTTCTTCTTCCTCTTCTTCCACTGCGAGGTCTTCTGCTACTTCCTCAAGGTCTTCCACAATTTCCTCCTCTTCAACATCATCTTCCTCCTCCTCTCCCTCCTCCTCCTCTTCTCGGCCCTCCTGTTCCTTCTCCTCTTCATCTTCCTCTTTCACTATGGAGAGTCTCCTTGCCATAACCTCTTCCTCTTCCTGCTCCATCCTTTCTGCTAAGGCCTCAGCAGTGGGCTGACAGAGTGGCTCCTCCAACCTCATCATCTTGAACCGAGGTCTGTCCCCGTGATCGTCGTATTCGGGGTAGGTCTCCTCTGGGTAGCCTGCATTTATGGACAAAAAGACAACACACTACACTTCATGAGTGACTGCTGTCGACGTATTTGCTTGTAGTTGAATTAAAATCCTCTGTGAGGAACTTGGGCACACAAGTCCAGGCCTGTACCTTCCCAGTCTACATCGTATGGGACTTCTTCAGCCTCCATTTCTGGGGAGGCTCCTTCCACACGGCCCTCTTGCATCAGCTGGGTGATCTGTCGGAGTTGCCGGAGCAATTTCTCCTCCTTCTTTGATGTTGTGGTTTTACTCTTCCGCCTCCTGCCACAGAGATTAATAACCTTCCAACTCCATGATTATTACATTTATTCCCCACAAAACTCTTTTCCTTCTTAAGTTCATGAATCTTCGAGATTCACCAAAACTTTATTCATTAGTGAATTGGAAATAGTCAGATCAACACTCAAATTATAGTACCGTTTTGATCTTCTCATTTGCTTGTGACTGCATACGACTCTTGTTTCACGCCCTGTTGCCTTATCAATAGATTTGCTTTCTAAAGCATCTGAGTCGATATTATACTGTCTATACGGATTGCTTAGATAAGCTGCACCTCACATATAGATTGCCTTTCCTACTCTGAAAATTTTTCCACGTCATGTCATACCTAACTGGATTTGTAGTAATTCCTGTGGTAAACTTGTGCTATTTGAGATGAAACACAGGATGTAACATCTGTCTTACCTGCCAGAGCAACGTCCCTTCTCAGAGACAATCCTCTCCATCATCCTTTCTGTTTGCAAAAGTCTGTCTTGGAGTCGAGCAAGCTCGTGATCATTTACTGTAACCAGAAAAAAACAATGTAGGTTTAGTATCGAGATGCAATTCATTTTCACACAAACACTGTATGAACAAATTAAACGTAGGTGTATAGAACAATACGCTCAATAAGACACCTCAATATGTGTGGTGTTGAAAGTACAGAGGAAATTGCTTTTTTCCCCTCAAAATTATTTTCACATGATTTGCTACTGTACTTGTTTTATCGTTATTACTCTTTCACTGAAGAGATTAACAGATCCAATTTCATAATGAAGAAACTGTTAAATGCACAAAGAAAACAAAACAATTATCCATCAAGGCAAATTGCTTAAAGGGACTTACTAATTGTATTGTCCGTGTTTTTCTGGCCGACTGTGGTATAGTTTGCTGATTTATTAGTCTTCTCCTTACATGTCAGCTGTGAACATAAACATGATTATGAGAAGAGTAATAGAGCATTAATCAGTGATAATTCAAAAACACTTACTCAGAATTATAATACCAGATGTCACACATACACAGCCACTGAGGAAAAATGGTTACTGGGATGATTAGAGCCAATTATGCCATGGACTCTTTGATATGATATAATGAAAAAGAAAGAAGTAACAATCACCTATAGTGAACAGAAAGCGTAAATCACATCAGATGTTCTAAAGATGTGTACATTGCAGGTCAGTCAGTGAATAATTACCTTATAGATTATATAAATGATATAGAGAAGGATCCCAAAGCCATATATGGGTATGACTTGAGCCATCAGGTTGTATTTTTTGCCTCGTCCGACCCCTTTCACTTTTGCTATAGCCTCAATACTGTGTGCGATGGAATAGGAGTGATCTACACCCCACTGGTCTGGATCTGCTGGCACTGACAGCTGATGCATCATGGGAGGGTGGAACCCGGGACCAACTGAAAAAAAAAAACCCCAAACACACACACAAATCAATCAGGTTATTAATGAATCAATCAACTAATCAATGAAGTAAAAGATTAATTTCTTCTGAGAAATGGGAAATCAATTTTTGCACATTTATCTTTAGCCAGATGTCTTATAACCTTCTGTTAAAATGTCTTTACAAAGTCCAGCAAATGTGCAATCAAATTCTTTATCAACGGTAAATATTAAATGTATTTCTGTTTTTATTAATCAACATTGTGTATTGTCTATTTTGTTGTATATTCTGTAGTTGCAATGTTTACACATTAGGTTGATGTCATAAATAAAAGATAAAAGCAATGCATCAGTGCTTCCATAAAAGCAATAAAAATGAAATGTATAGAAATAAATACATCATAAGTGGATAAGGATCACCACGAGGACAGTCTGCAGATGAAACAGCAGCATTGTGTCATTCATGAGTAACTGGATCCTACTCCTCAGGGAGGGAAACATCCATCTGAATTCTGTCTAACTACATATATTATTTCATCCATCTGTTGGCTTAAATGCAATTATCACAATGGTATGTGTCATGTATATGTCAGTCTTCATGGTGTATACTTGTTGGTCATTTCACGTTGTGTTGTGAATGTGCAAGATGAAGTCCTCACATTCTTCACTTCAGTAGAAGAACAGACACGTGTGTCAAAAATTTGTGCAAAAAAGTAACTTACAATTAGCTCAGCAGCCTCCCCATGGAACTTTTTAATAATGACAACTTGTATTTTTTATATTTATATATATTTTTATATTTATATAATTTACTGCTACAGAATACTTTTTGTTTTTTGGAGAAAAAAACCAGATTATCTATTAATTTGTTTAGAAGCTTTATTGTCTTATCCCTCTGTTATTGGTGACCTGGACCTCCTTCATTGGATACCAGGAGATGTGAAAATATTCACATTGATACAATTAGGCAGTATTTTTGGCACATTTTAAGTATTTTCGAGTATTCTTACACACGTTCCAGTACAATTTCCATCACGTAATCTACTTAGCAGGTCACTAAGCATGCCCCTTCTTTGAATAATGATTTAAACCATTTGAATTTGTTCTGCCAACTAGTTTATTATTTTATCAGGAAAAAAAACCTCTCGTGCTTCATGTGCATTACCACAGTATAACTTTCAGAAACAATAGTTTGCTTAAAAAAGTCACCTTTTGAAGAAAAGTTTATATTCAGTTTGATTGAAGCAAAACTAAAGTGTCAATTAAATGCACAAATAGTTTCAGAATAAAGTGCATTTACTTGAGTACTCTTTAAGAAATACTATTCAAGCAATGTAACTGTATTTAGTAAAAAATATGGAGGACTCTTCCAACATGCGAAGGAATCAAATTAATAATAGGCAATAATATACTTCCAGCGCCAACGTATACCCTTTCGGCCAGGTTTAAACGTACCCAGTTTAAAAAAAAAAAAGGATATTTCCCTCTTTACGTTTTAAAAAAAATCTTCATTGACACTGACCCACATATATAGCTGGTTCAGAGCTGTTATGAGCATGCCAATCCTGTAGGAGGCAGTGTAGCAAAAAGTATGAAGCCATGAAAGCCAATCAGAATCCTGGAAAAAAAAACCCAGGACTTCCTGAAATGTGACATAAATATCCGCCTATCCCCTTTAGATGTAAACAGAGACCGTTTGTGGTTAGTCGTAGCTGCGTTTATGTGTGGCCAAAACGCAGAGAAATATTACCGTTTTTTTCCAGATACCCAGGTACGTGTAAACGTGGCCTCAAGGCTACTTGACTTTCCCTCATCACGTGACCATTATTTTGAAATTACAAACTTTACTAATCTTTTCATTCTTACTTCATTCTAGATATTTGACATGTTGTTTAAGCTTCTCTTGGTTAAAAAAATATTTCCAACAAATTGACACCATGTCAAGGAATATCTTCAAGATAATTGTGATTAAGAACCAGAACCAGAAGTTAAACCTGCTTCCTGGAGAAAGTACATCAATGAATCTGGTTTCACTTTATGTGCTCTCTTTCACTATTTATCTCTCTCAGTTCAAGTGATTTTCAACCTGTTGCTTTGTACACAAGTCCTGCATGATGGCTGAAAACGTGTCATCGAAATAATCTGTTGGCAGCTGAGGATGCTCACCTGCTGCCACTTTGAGTAATTACAGACTGACCACCATGAACAACAGCTGAAGTTGGATTCACTCTGTGTGTGTGTGCAGAGCTGTGAGCTAACCATGCTGGCAGTAACAAGGTGAGCAACACATTTTCCCCCCATCCCTGCTTCCATTGCACTCCTGTTTAGATACACAGAGTACATAGTAGTATTGTGTCAAGTTTGCTCAACAAAACAATTTTCGTTTTTGTGTCATAGTCAAAAGAGTGTCTATTTTAACTGTAACCTCACAAGTTGCTTCATGAATTTTACTTTTTTTTTCTTATAAAACACTGATGCAGATTCAAATAATTTACTGATTTTTGTTGTTGTTTATAATGTATAAACATGATCAGTAAACATGTAAATGACAAATGAAGCCTACATAACAAGACAGGTCCCTGCAGTGATGGGCGATTCGTTCTGACAGCACCTCCAGGCTGGTGCTTGTCTCAATTTGAAAGTGACGTGAGGAGAAATTTCTGTTCAGATATTTTGCTGTTGATAAAGGCTTTAATGATTAAAATTACAGCGCTTCTCCCTTCTTCACGTCTGTTGGAGTGCAGTGATGAGAAAAGATTAGTCTTGTGTTAAGTGCCCACTTCTGTTATTAGATCCAAGTCAGCAAACAGAGCAGCTTAATCAGTGCTGCGCTTGACATGAGATGTTGAAATTTAAAAAGATAATGGCAGACAATGCAAGAGCAGCTTAATTTCATGCTTCAGATTCCTCCAGGTTCTGAATAAACAAACATGTTTCAACTGACTCAACTGTGCATGTATAAAGCCATGATTTCAACATCACATTCTAATATACTTCAATATTTGAAGAGCCCTTTTTCATTTTTCTTTCTTTCTTCCACCTCTTTCCTGTTGTATAACATGAGGATGAACATGTGCGCACCATGATGGGGCCTCTAGCCCTGGCACACTCTGTATAGAGTAACAGCTGGCAACAACAGCAGCACAAAATAGCCGACATTGGAGATGGAGTAGGGTGGAGATGGATGGATGATGATCTGATAAGCCGCCTTACCCTCGGGCTGCCCCATCTCCTTTTTCCCTCTGGGTAAAAGCATTCTGGGCAGGAAGAGAGAAACACAGAGAACCGAGCATGATATCAAAGTAACCTTCTGACAAGTAGTTATAGACATTTTCTCTCCGAAAATCACAGCCATTCGTTTATTTCACTTGAAGAGTAGGAGGAGTATCCACAGATGTCATTGCTCATCTGGTGATGTCCCTGCCCAGATTAGAGCAGATTAAACCAGCTGCATTCAAGGGCTGTGTGAAATACTGGCTGCAAATCCCAGGAGTGGGTATCAACTGACCTTGTAGACTACTCCTACGTTTGTACAAGAACCTACTCTGTCAAACCGTGACTGTTATCTGTGTTGTTGTTTGTTGCTTTATGACAGAACTCGCACTTCACTGTTGTGTGCGTGTGACTTCTTAACAGCTCTGAGCTGTGTTGTGATGACTGATACCTTCCACTGAAAACTGCATTACAATAGTTTGTCAGAGTGTAAAACAAGCAGATGTGAAGATGCATGTGTTGACTGTCTGGTTTTATTATTGATCTTCTTGGGAATTTTGTTTGTCGACACAATGAACATGAAGGAACTGGTTTTTTTTAATGGTATATAATTCAGTGTGGAAAATAACACAAATGACAATAAGAATAACATCAATTTATTATCACTTCATTGTGAATTAAAGGAATTTGTCACCCTTTAAAAAACTATAAGCAAGTAATCACTGTCCTAAAGGAACGCAAACGTTTACTCGTCGTGACCTGTTTACGGGGAGCACTTGAATGCAACATACGACCTATCAACCCCATCCACTCGGTAAACCCTCTGGAGTGTATTTTATAGCGCAGAGCAGCAGATGGCAGTGCAGGCTCAGGTACAAAGGTGTGGGCTGTGAGGAGGATAGTCGATCACAACACGGGAGACCCAACAGGCGTGCATGTACCACATTTACATGCTTAGTAAATCTGCCATGCAATTGGATATATTGTGATTGGAGGAGTTTATCTAAATTAGCATTTGATTAAAAAAAATAAAATGCACAAAGATCAACTCTCGATCAGCCTTGGCAAGATATCACCCCTCTCTCACCACTAGGAGGCCTGCTTGGGCCTCTCTGTTAGAATTCCTGTTATGGTTGTATGTTAGCTGGTGAGTTGGCCACTAAACTTGTTAGTTTTGAACATTCCTGTCATAATGGAACACAGATTAAAAGTAAGTGAATCAAGTGACAGACGAGAACAGAAGACATCACAGCATTTGTGATAATGGAAGACAAAGTTAGCTTGGTTAATGGGGATGAAGATGCATTATGTCTTATAACTATTTGTGTGATCTGTCTATTAATGATATATTAAAGGCACCTCAGTCCTGTTTAACACTTGACCTCAAAGCATCAGTATCAGCTTCACTGGGCTTCTGGTGTCCATCCCATGACTATTTGGAGACTTTTTGTTTTATCAGGCCCTCTGCTTCGGATCATTTAGTTAAAGTAAATCTACATAATGTTCAGGAAGTTGCCTATGTGTCCATCTTTTTAGGCGATGCTCCTTTTACTGCAGCCGACTTCAGCCCGTGCACATTGTGAGGTCTGCTTGCCTTCAGTGCCGTTTCCAGCAAAAACAAATGCAACCCAGTCCGATTTAGGTTGTTAATTTGAGCCATCCAATTAAAGGATATTCCACCTCTTCACCCAGAAAAGTGGCTGCTTGTTTCATCTGTAGGTTTACCGGAGTGGTAAACATTCCAGTGCATAAGGAAATGTCTTTCAGTTAGTTTTCACACTTTTGGATAAATCTGAGTGCTTCACAATAACTACACATCTGTCCTGTGGGCTCTGTCAGAAGCAAATTCCATCAATAAAAGCCAGTGTGGCAGGTCCACTGGCAGCTATATACTGTGCACTCCAAAAATAAGAGAACCATCGCCATATTTGACAGAAGAGGTTGTGTGGTTTAGGTCGCGTACTGTTCCTTTTTTCTCTGCACTTTCCCATTTCCATCATTTTGAAAGTGATTTTTTTTTTCTCCCCCCCCCCCCCCCCTTCATCCATCCATTGAACTTTCTTCCACACCTCCACCAGTTTCATTTTGTGTTTTTGTTGTGCTGCAGTCTGGCCTTTCTCTTTTTGAGGCTTTCTGGGAGTTTGCGTCTTGTAGTGAATCTTTTTGAAGTTCTGGTCAGGCAGTCTTCTCGTAGTTGTTGACAGGAACGCATGTACGTCTACATCCTGGAGAGCACTCTTGACATGCGTGGCAGTTATTGAATGTTTTTCCTTCCAGATTTGACGGACAACTCCACCCAAATCTTTATAGCAACCCGCAGTCAGTCAACTCGGAGCCGCATGCAAACTCATTTATCATCAGTAATGCTGAAATGACACACTGCTGCCCGAGAAGCATTCAATAACCAAAAGGGACAAAGTAATTGGTGATGCCTGTCAGTCAAAGATGTCTGTGTGCAAACACTTTTCCACAATATACTGAATATTACAATTTTGTCTGACTGCACAAGTATTTTCCCAAATTACTTTTTATCTTTTAAACTTCTGACCTTTTTGTATAAAGGGTTTTATGTTCACAAATAGGAGTGAAAATCTACTCAAATAACTATGTGATTGCGTTTTAAAATAAAATGCATTTCATTTTTATCAGGTCGGCTCCAAGAAAAAAAAACCCAACCTGAAAATCCGTTATGGTGTGGTGTTTAAGCGTGACACAAAATAAATTTGTCATCTTTTTGCAGTTTTGACAATTTAGTCTAGAAATTGAAATGACATCTCCAAATAAGCGCAACAATATTGATAAATGATTCTAAACTAATGTAATCCCATCAAAAGATGTCTCTTGGTAAAGTGGAATGCCAACATGGTTAAATGTAGAAATAGAAGCAAGTGGCAAAGACTGACTGCAGACGCCCGTACACGAGTCGAGCCGTTTGTAGAAATTGTTTACTAGAACAGAAGGGTGCCGAGTGCGACGGCTGCTGGACGCGCATAAAGGTCAAGTACTGGAGGTGGGACCTGGGGGACTTATTAGCAGAGACCACGGCAGAGCTGATCCCACGTGTGTCTTTCACAGAATTCTTAATCGAGAGACTCTAAAGGTTTTTTTTAACCAGTGATCAATGTGTTAAACCCAACAGGGGTCAAATAAATAATTGATAGTATACATACATGTGAGCAAACGTTTATATATAATTGTTTGACCCCGGACTGATTAATATTATTCATCATACATGTATGGCTGATATTGTGTACATATATCAGCACAGTCGCTCCCCGTGAGTGGCAGGAAGTGTGTTTTTTTGTTTTTTTGTGAATGTGCAAGAAAGCAGATTAGTGAGTCGTACAATAAGTTTAGAGAAGTTGTGTGAGAAGATTGTATATGACTTATTGCATCAAAATTGTACATGTTGTTTTGGGTTATCCCTTTAAAGGGTTCTCTCATTTTCTTATGTACTCTCAGTCCGTTATTAGCCCCTCTGTCTCTTCTACATGATCAAATGTTATGAAAAGTGCCAAAAGGACCAAAATCACATACCGTATTTCAGCATTTTTATTTTTAAAATGGTCTCCAAATAGGATTTTCGTTTTTGTTGCTGTAAAATATTTCTTGGACACCAGTAAAGGTGAAAGGGTCTTAATTGACTGCATTAGATATGCTTGAAAAATAATCATATCTATTTGTAAGCACAAATGACAGTCACCAAATATAATCTATTGTCTGTACAAGGGATAATAATGTTATTGAGTCTATAGTTTATGAACATGGCAGAGTATTGGAAGCTAAGATTCAAGTGAGTGCACATATTTTAGGATTACATTTACATCAAGTTTTAAATGAGGAAAAGTAGAGTTACTTCAAATCGCATATTCCTGATTCAACTATGACAAATTTCATCAAGCTTTTACAACCTTGCTTCAGCAAATACTGCCTCACTGCTCCCACAAATTTCAAACTGTTTTGTACAGATGCAAATCCATGCATGTGTTTCAGCGCTTGGAAAAAAATGGGGAGCTTTCAGGGCTGTCTTGGCTCAAGTGGTAGAGAGAACCATCTTCCGTTTCGAGTGAATGTCCTTTTTGTCGAAAAGTCCTAAAGTGGAACATTAAACCCCAAGTTGCTCCTGTTCATGCACGGGAACTACTTCCAGTGGCATGTTTGTAAATATCCTGTATACAATATAGTTGTATACTGGGTCTAATAAGAGAAAATGTTGAGCATTGGCTGTCGGGACTATTTTTCTTTTTTCACGAGTAATCCCAAAAGTTGAAGTGTTGTTTTGTTGACTCTGTTGCCTCCGTGTCTTGATCTTTCCTACACCGACTCCATGAGCCACAGTTGTTACCATCCCACTGATTACGGACTAGTACGAGCAGCCAGACAGGCTAACAAGCCTCTTGTGGTGAATTTTGTCTGTGGAGACAATCAAGTTATTGATTTGAGAATAAATGATTGTTTAGAGTCATAACAAGCCTTTATTGGATTTATTTTGGATTCAAATCAAAACTGTTAAATTATATCAACCTGAGCTGAAAATAAGGTTCCCTGTGGACTTTTCTCATGAACAAACGGGGGATGTTTACAGAGTAACCTTGCTATCTATCAGAATTGGTGAATGTCACTTTTCCCAAATTAATTCAATGCATATTGTAATAATTAACAATTATCGATCAATAGGATCAAAATGTACATTGAAATACTGTGTATTTTGACTTGCTTAGTCCTTACGAGAGTTGTTTTGAGATTTATGACATGGTCCTGAATCAATTTGCCTCTGTGATGGGATTGTGTGATGATAAGGATCTGAACAGATAAAGTGCAGAAATTCTTTGGAACCCTGGCCGTTAAACCACCTCCGAGATGCAGATGTATAAAACGTGCATAAAGCACTCATCCCCTCCACGTTGGAGAGTGAGGTTTATAAGAGATTGTGATTGAGATTGTCAATACAAACTGTTCTTTTAAGAAATTCTGTACCTTTTTTTTTTTTTTTTTTTTTTTTTTTTAGATTTGATGAAGAGAGAAAAAAAACTTGATGTTTTTGTACAATCTGTCATTTTACAATCTAACTCAACAGTGCAACGTTGCACTGTTGAGTTAGATTGTTTTGTTTTAACTACTCTGTTGACTATTTAAAGCACACACATCTAAACACTTTCAAATGAAACATTTCCACGTTGGAATGTGCTTTAAGGTTATTTAAAGACCGTCTAAGATGTTCGCATATGCTACAACCCTGGGAAATTGTAGAATTCTCACAAATTCTATAATAATGATCCCAAAATTTTGAATTCTCAGAACAGTCCAATTCTTAAACAATCTAGAAGGCTCACACATTACACACTTGTATTTTAAGAATCTTTACAAATATTAGAATCTGACTATCGTCCTGAAATGTTTGCAATTGCCAGACTTCCGGAAGCTTCCATCTCGGTAAGTGGAACACACCTGTTTCATCTCGCAACATGACTGTTTGTCTGGAAGAAACTAAAGGAGTGTCACTGATGTAGTCTTTCTCAGGTATTAAATGTAAATTTCTCCGTGAAACATTTAAAGAGAGGATATCAAGACTGCAGAATGAATAATGGAGTTCCCCTGAGGTCATGTGGTTCTGCTCCTGATTGATTTGTCCTCTTTAGGTGATTTCATAGACTCACTGTCAACATATACATTTGTTCTTTAAAATGCAGATTAATTGCAGCTCTATGTTTTATGCAACACCCAAAATCCTCAGGGATTTGCCTTTTACAGGATTTTCAGAAGTGGACAGCTCAATTATTTTGTGCAAACGCATCGGTATATGACTAATATATTCATTTTTTATTGATTTTTAATTATGTCTTAATTAACAAACAGTTATCGTATACCACAGAAAGCCTACATTTCCACGCCTGCTGAAAAAATTACATTCATGAAATGATTGAATAAATGACTGTTTTATTAGGATCTTGATGTCTTCATTGCCTCTTGCTTGGCCAATCATACTTTCAACATTTACCTTGAAGGCCAACTCTCAACGCTGTACATGCCTCGACAGGCACACCTATGGTATACATTATTGTCAGCTCATGTCACAAGGAAACACTTCAGTTTGTGTTTTGTATTGCCCCATGTTTGGCATATTTGTGTTACAAATAGCTTCTGGCCACCAAGGTTGGGAATGTCTCACAGTGAGGAGCCACTTGCTAATTATAAAGCTATTAAGAGGTGTTTGAAGCTGTCAATTGTGTTTCTCTTGGGAAACCTGTAAGTTTGAACCTTTTTTTTTTTTGTGTGTGGAGTCATTTGCAATGGTTATGATCTCCAGATCATTATTTTTATTCAGTGGTTGGTCTTGACGGCTGGAAAGCGTTATCTAGACTATCTGATCATTACTGCTATTGCTGTGGTCGAGGCTTGCTATATGTGACTCCTGCTGTGTTGAAAGGTTGACTAGAGACACTATATAAAGTGTGACAAGCAAACACTGGACTAGGTGTATGGTGTAACAAGTTATTTCCTTGTCCAGGAAAAAGAAAAAAAGTCTTCAGAAGCACTAATTGTAAAGATCTGCACCTACATCAAATTTGCAGATTACTTTTTTATGAGCAGCGAGTTTCTGATGTAAACTGTAAAAGGCTACTCTAGAGGAAAAGTGTATGTATAAGGACAGCTCTGCTGAGGTGGACATAAAAGAAATTATTAAGTGCATTACAGTGGCAAAGGCCCCTTTTATTACTGTCAAACACACCACAGATCTCCTCATGCTAAGTAAAGAATGTCAGGGCAGCAAATCATCGCTCCACAGTGGACATTTTTGATAAAGTACATTTTACACAAAACAACACGACACGCCGTGTGCATGTTGTTCACTTCCTGACACTAAACTATTTCCAATGCACTTTTTCTTATATTTTTCAGAATCGAGATATAAAAGGTAGTGAGATACTACAACTATGATACAGAAATGTTTTTTTCAAAACGAGAAAAAAAAAAAAGCATATTTTAAATAATATTGGTATTGGCTATTTTGGTAGGTCATTTAAGCACTTATGTAGAAGAGATTAATCCACTTTATGTTTTCATGTGTCCAACATCATCTGGTACTGTCATGGAAGGAAAAAGATCCAGGTTTGATTCAGGGTCTTTGTTTATGTGGAGCGTGCATGTTCTCCCTGTGTCTTGGGAGTCTGTAAGTGATGGTCCTCTCCTTTCTGCCCGGTTATTGACTGTTGACCTGTATGTTTCTTGAATTTCAACTCCAACAAAGCAGGTAGAAGACGGACAATCACCTGAAGATGTGACTTGTCTTTTCAGTACATCATTATAATCTTTGATGCATTAAAAGTAGTGGCGCTCGCCATGTTGAACTATCACGTTTCTCCAGTAGCCTGGAATGGCTGAACCCAAGCGTTTCTATTTATGGGACTTTATTTGTTTGTTTGTTTGTTTTTACATGAGGTTGATGCTAGTTGAGAAGTATTCAGCTCTTTGCAGCTTCCCCCTTTAGAGACACTAGAATGCCACATACGGGTCCTTTTTAATGGAAGAAATAAACATTCATTGTACTGACGGGCATCAGATTTCTGCTGCAATGCAGGTTTTGTTTCTTTCAAACAATGGCTGCAGACGTTTCCACTCTTGGACTTTGACCCTTGACCTGGCCACATGGCACGCTGGCTGGGAAGGAGTATCAAGTGACTATTCAACAATTCTCAGCACTTCTGTGTGGATCTCCAAAATAATGAAATTATTTCTCAAAGAGATACTGTCATGACAGAACATTTGCTTTTGATTTTCACCAAAACATCCGATCGTTTCAGCTTATACTTTGTGTTCAGATACTTGGGTTACTGCCTTGTGACTTAAAATATAATCCTGTATCCAAAATACATCTGAAAATTCTGTCATCTGGCATGGATGAACATTATTGGCCATGCCATACAGCCTCCATAAGCTTTTAATCCTAGGAAACAAATATGCATTTGTGTACCCTCTCTGGATGAATGGATTATAGATTATCACTGCCAACCAGCATATGATGCCAACAGAGATTATGGCTGCTGTATGTTCAATAAAGCAGATACCACTGTTTGGGAAATTGTAGCCCCATGAGCTACTTCAAGGTAATATGGACACGCTACAGTATTTGACACTTGAAGGGTATTAAGGATTTTAGTAGCAAGGATTGTTTTTCATAACTGGCTGGGATTTTAAAGACAGTTGAGTTTCGGATTGCCATTTTCACCCTTGCTCCCCGTTTCTGTTTTCTATTCCTATTATTCCAGGCAACTCAACTGTGAACTCAAAATGTATTTCCATATTTTCCCCATAATTGCAGCATTGTTGAAATAAGACTTTCATCGTTCTCATGGAAACCCCTGAGTACACATCAAGCTGTGCAATTACTCAAAAAATAAAACCCGCTAATGTCAGAGTGGTTAAAATATCAGAGTGCACTCCCATTCTCAAAATCCAGCTGGGAAGTATTACATTTTGAACCAGACCACGTGCACATCCACAGCCTCAACCTCTTTAAAGAAATGACATCTAGGCTGTTGGCCCATTTTCGCCTTTGATGCCAAGTCTTCTTTTGGTGGTGCCAGTCTATAGGTATGTCCAATTCACTGTGCAGTGTACAGGCACTGTTAATACCAGCTCTTGCCTCCTTTTATCTGTTTACTGTGCCTCTTTCTTGTCAAGCCTTTAATTACTTAATTATTCTTCATTGGGCCCAATTAAAACACAATGGACTCTGCTGTTGTAAAAGTCAACTATTTCTGCTCTTGCACGGCAAGATATAGAAAGAATGGGGGAGATAGGCTGTTGCAGCTGGCCTTCTATTATGTACTTGGAATAAATGAGATTCTGTTATTCTTTGGATGAAAGTCTGGCCTTTCTGATTATTATGCTAACAGCAAAATATAACATTGACTTTTATAAAATGTTCAGCCTCTTCGAGTCGAGTGAGGAATAGATTCACATACATGGCAATCAACGCGGCTTCCCCAAACAAAATTACTTTTTAGAAATAGAAATCGTTTTCTTTCTCTATTCATGCAAGTGATTTGTTGCGCAATGTCACCTTACTCAATAGCAGCAAACCAGGTTTACATCAGTTTTTTTCCCCCACTCCTCCCTGTGCCTCTATCTAAATCAGTCAATTTATTTCCAAATTGCATGTCGAGTGTAGGAGCAAGGGCTTATGGCAGTATATTAAATCACTGCACTCCTACAGTATATATTTTGAGAAGGTTTAATTTTTTTCCCTCTGTTTGTTGATATTGATGGGGATGCACCTGGCTTTGAGTGTCATGAAGGACACACAGTCACAAATTTGAATCTTGTATATTCATAGAAGAAAGACAGTTGTGAAAAGTGAATGAAGTGGATTAATGGAGCCGAAACATGTTTTACAATATGGGCCAGTCCTTGACTGTCTTTTAGTTCTATGGCTGCCACTCTGCACACTTTAATTTATTAGTATGAGAAGGACAGACACTATCACTAAGGGATGCAATTTGAATTTGTGGTGCCTTTATGGACGGTCATGAACAAAACATGCACACCTGTTTCTGTGGAGAATTTGATGAAAGCACATATGCAGCATGCATGTAAAATGTGTTTCCCTGCACTGCAATAGGTTTTCCCATTCTTGTGTTTCTTGAAGATGTTGCATTTTCTTTTTGAAGCAATGTTTTAACCTCTTTAACCTTATAATTTAACAATAATAACCAAAATAGCTGCTCTCAAAAATTATCTCCAGATTTTCCTGAGACATTAAGAACACAATAAACTCTGATAAATTCAAACTGTCATCTTCAGGGATAAGAAATCCAAAAATATGAGATGGTAGAAGTGACGAAAAAAGATATATATATATATATATATATATATATATATATATATATATATATATATATATATATATATATATATATATATATATATATATATATATATATATAATATACACTTCCAAGTTATCCTCAAGGGGCACAACCAGTGGAAGCACTCATGTCGCCAGACTTTCACAGGGCAAACACAGACGATCCCACACAATAACATTCACACTTGAAGGCAATTTTTCCAATGATCAATTAGCCTCAAATGCATATTTTGGCATTGTGAGAGAAAACTAGATTATGGTCATGGTTGTAGCCATGAGTTGGTGCTACAATGTTGTCAGACAACAGTCCCATTCCATATGATCATAAGCATCCATTTGAAAACTGCAAACCTCTTCTGAAATGACAATGCAAAAATGATGCGTTTTCATTTGAAACATTGAAACAGGGTCTTGATAAAGCATGCTGGGAAGCTAAATGCCAACTGAGTACTGAACAACGGCGTATTTCTGCAGCATTTGTAATCCAATGCAGGTATTCATAATGGTAAAAAAAACAAAACTTCTCCATATATTTGATATTTTTTGTGGGCAGTGTTTGAAACCCCAAACTACAAATCGTGCTAAATTTTGTTCTTGTTTTTTCATGTTGTCCTCTGCTTGCCAACTACTCTTAATCAAAATTTTCTGTTTGGTCAACACCTCATCATCTCCTCACTTGAGAAACACCCAACTATTTCCCATCATAATATCTTCTGATCATTTAGTTTTCATGGATTATCTGACATTTCCCGTTCTTTTAACCTCTTAAACATGTTTTGCATATTACAATTGGTTATTGGTGCATCCATATTATCTACTCTTCGTAACTTTTTTTTCTAGACTCAGGCTTTCTAAAAGTTTAATCTTCAGCTTTTTCGCTTGTCCTATGACAGAATGACCATTTGGTTTATTCTGTCACTCTGGTGCTGAGAACATCACTGTATCTTTGTGGCTAAGTTTTGGAAGTGCAGATGGCTGAGTTACAAATAACGTACCTGAATACAGGCTGCATATGCATTTCTTTGGATGAACAAGTATTTCATTTGTTCTTTTTATTTCTTTGGGTTGATGTATTTTCATACTTCAATTGTGTTTGTGTACCAGTTCTTCTGCTGTATAATAAAAAAAAAGAAACTTTTGTCCTAAAATGTAACCGTTGATGGAATAATTTTTCACGTCCGTATGCAGAGGGCTGCTGTAAACTTCATTACGATCTCCAACTGAAACCATTATGTCTCCATCTCTTGCAGTGATTGTAGGCTTTCGTGCTCTTTCACAACAAGCATTGCTGGTTAGATGATACACTGTGTTATTGAAGCAGCTGTGGCCTTGTGTTGAAGTTACACAATTTTTTCTGTGTTCACTCTGACCATTAAAAAGATCCAACCTAGATGAATCCACCTCCAAAAATTGGATATTTAAGTTTCAATTTATATTTTCTCCTTAATCAAACTATTTGCTGCTTCCTATGCTGATGCTTACAGTAAGAAATGGACAACAATAGACAACAAGCAGGTTTTATTTGCATCTAGCTCTATGATGGTAGAGCAGGCAACCATCCAGTGCAAGGTTAGTGGTTCAATCCTCCATTCATGCCCTTTCTGTATGTTGACTTGTTATGTCATGTGTTGTGTTGTGTTGTGTTGGGCAGTACACTAAGAACCAAGGCGTTCCCAATGGAGGTCAGGCACCATTCACAGCAGCATTCGCCATTGAGGAGTGCCTGCAGGAATGCGGATAAACTGTGTAAAATGCTTTCTGATTCCTATTAATATGAGCTATGCAAGTGTGTCCATTTACCACTTGTGAATGATAAAAAAATATCAAAAGAATGAATTCCTTCATTTAATTTTCAGTCAGATCTCTGTGACTCAATTGATCATTGAGAAAACAGAACTACAGATCAGTTAAAATGAACAAATGTGTCATTGTTGCATGTTTTCCCCCCACAACTATACATTTTTACTGGCTACCAAAGATTAAAATACGCACAGGGATTTTGGCGGTTTGATTTTTCTGCTGAAATTCACAAAGTTCATTGTGCTGCATGTGTGCTCTTCATTTTAAGTATTAAGCAGCTGCATGTCTCCCCTGTGTGTTTGAGGCACCTTGAATGCCCTTAACCAGCACTAATAGGAGATAATGATTGGTGCTCAACAAAAAGAGAGACTCATTTTGAATTATTAACAAGTTAACTTTGTAGTGGAGGCGCTTTATCCCTGAGGACAAACAGCCCAAATGTTTGCAAAATATAATTAAGCCGAGGCATCTTTAAATGTCATTGCTGCCTGTGCCATGTTTCAAATTGTTCTGCATCAACAGAATTTAACGAGATGGCTAAGGAATCCATTTCCTGCAAGCATGTGATAAGCCACACATACAGTGGAGCACTTTCATTGATTGCCAAAATAAAGCATTTTGTATGCAAATGGGGGAATGGAGTGGCTAAGCTGATTCAGCCTCATGGACACCAAATAATAGTCTTTACAATTAATACTTTTACATGCTATCCATTGAAAATTTCATCTTCCATTAAATGGCTCTAAAACATTTACACATGCCCAGAAAAGAAGGGGAAAAAATGCACTGTGTTCCAATGGATTAATATGAAAGCCAACAGACAAATAAAGCCATGCATCCCTCCCTCCCCCGCAGAGTATTGGTCCCTTTCCTGTCGTCTCATGCTCCTGCACATTTTGGATTAACAGATAATCTTTGAACATGAAGGAAGGTCTGCTAACCCCGAGGGGGTGAGATGTAGTGAGTGAAAGGGAGCACAGGATTGGAGGCAGCGCTGCATTGTTTGAACGTAATGTGCTTGTCTTGTTCTTGTAAACATGTGGCTTTTTTTTTTTTTTTTCGTAGCGGTGATACGGCCTTAAATACCGCTCCTTCACTCTTGCAGGTTGTAATACAAGGGACCCACAGGTCTGAATAGATAAACTGCAGTGGGTAACACTGGTATCATCTAAGCAAGAGAGGAAGATTTTTTTTTTTTACTGTACTGGTGTAGGAAGATTTTTTGGAAACAATGAATCGGTTGATATATTCAGTGAGTTTGTTGTTGATCTTTCTGCTCCCATTCATTTAACAGTGTGAGTCCCAGGAAGTACAATTGGATAAACTTGTTTGTGCCCTGTTCTGTTTTTGTCCTGGGTGTTTCAGTGGCTTATTCTGCTTGACGAAGGCCTTGTGGTATCTCGTATCCTCCCCTCAGTTTTGTACTTTGTATTTTTTTGATCTGTCCCGGTCACTGTAACGTAACTTTTGAGTCGCCATTCATTCACTATTAATGCTACATTCCATTTAATGCTACAGAGTGCTTTCCCACTTGTTCTTGCAGTCCAGGTTGCACATTTGTTTCGGTTACATTTGTGTGTGTGTGGATGTGTGCCTCTCTGTGTTTGCCCTATGATGGACTATCTAAAGTAGTGGAAGATGGATAGATGGAGGACTTTTCACACATTCAGACAGAAGTAAATTGGATAAATCCAATACAGTATTATAACCTGTTCATTTACAGACCGAGCAGCTTTAAGACCACGAGTAATGTTGCAAGACAAAAGTTTCCTCCAAGCAATAGAATAGATTCCATATTGACCAAAACAAAAATATTCAGTGAAAAAACCCACTACTTTTTAACAAACCAGACTCTTCAAATCTACAATTTAGCGCGTTGCACAGATTGTTTTTTTTAGCCACTTGTCTGTTTGTACAACTGGTCAGTCACACAACATTCACCAGTGTCGTGATGAGGTGAATGTAATCTGTTCATTTTAATAATAGCTCTAATGCACTTCTACTGATCCACAGGCAGACTTACTGCAGGAAATCAATCAAATCATTAAGGGGAAAATACTGTTTTTTTTTATTATAATTTTATATATAAATTAAAAACAAATCATCAGTGTCAGTACGTTTTACTGACTTAGTTTTGCTCTGTTTTATCAATGTTCTTTGTTTAGTTTTTTTTCTCACAGGTTTTTTATCAGTGTTGGATACGTTTTGTTTTTCACTGCTTTGCTTAGAAATGGACAAAACCTCTGTCGGTCTAATTTCAGTTTGAATTGTAGAACTTTGCACATTTTGTTTTCAATAGTTTCATTCATGTGCTCACGTTTTTTTCTTTGTTGACCATCAAAACAAATTCCATGTCTGCTGACCCCGTTCATCCCTCCCACACCTGTGCCCTTCACCCCCTACTGTGTGTCACTCTAAAAATCCAAACACTATCATTTCAGAGCCAAGGACGGCGGCAAAAACTGTTGACAGCAGTGTTTGAAGTAAATGAGAAAGCTGTGCCTTTCCAGAGTTACTGAAAAGCGGTGAGAGTGCAAGATGGGCAAGAAGTCCGATGATGATGATGATGGTGCTGACCTTCTGATCAGGTGAGTGTGATGAGGCCTGAGGACTGAATCCCCTCTCTGCTGTCCAGGCTGGAATTTTGTGCTTGAGAAGTGTTTAACTTTCTCAAATCCCAATTGCACTCAGTGGGGAGTGTCCTCTCTCCTTTACCCACAGGTTTAGTGACTGCCCTTATACGGGGCCTGAGGAGAGGGGGTGGGCATTTGGAGGCTGGAGGGATCAATAGTATAGCGGCTTGTCTGTTTAACAGAGGTGAAGGAAAGCTCTGAGGGGGGGAGTGTGGTGAGATAGTGAAGGCTATAGATATCTGAGTGGGAATTATCCATGACACCTGGGCTCTCAAGCTGCAACCTTTAAGCACATGATTTAGGATCACCTCTATTTGTAGGCTGGCCCCAGCACATTCAGCACATTCAATCCAACACATTGTGCTCTGTTCGCTGTCACAGCCCAGAGCCTTTGTCATTTATTTGTTTACGAATGTTCTCATTGTTAAATCCTTCCACCTAAATGGTTTCAGCAAGGCATATTTATTTTTATTTTATACCTTCTTTAGTTGCACTTAGTTTTCAGGAAGAGGTGGGAAATCTCCTTTCAGTCATCCAGTTTATCTTTGTATTTTTCTGCACCATTGAATTGGCACAAAACCCCCCCTTTTTCTTTCAACCAGTATATCATTTCTAATAATCTGTCTTTGCTGCGGGAATGGTGTCAATAAACTGACATGTTAAGAACAAATGCAATAGCCTTTATCACAGTAGAAATTCACAACCTTCTACTTCAAACAGACAATAACAAACTCTCAGCTTTCATGTTTTTGCCTTATTCTTTAAAAGTAGGATAACCCTGGACGCAACTGAAAATGTTAGCTTTCAAAAGGTTGGCATTTAACTATTGTAGATATTATGATGGATACAAGAGATGGTGCACGTTAATGGAAAATGACGATGTCACGGTTCATCTTCCAAATTCAGGCACATTAATCCAGCAGTGTTATGGAAAATGCTGATAAAAAAATAAATGCGCTGAATATTTGTAACAAGTGGCATCAATTTCCCTTTTGACTGTCAGTGAATGAAGATTTCTTAGCAGATTGCATTATTTACTTTGCTCAGGAAATCACAGAGCTGTAAAATCCTTGCTAGCACATTTCTTGATGTCCTCGATTTCTGGGAGAGATCCCAACAAAGGCAATGTAAATGTCACCAGTTTGAAATGCCCCATAGTGACAACTTTGCTTTCATCATACCTACATTAATTAAACGTGGCTTTATCATAGACTTTGAGACAGTCATTTGTGTATGGGTGAGTGCTTCTGTCTTGGTCTGCTTTCTGATGATAGGCTGATGCTGTGTGTTGGTGAAAATAGCTTCAAGTAATCTGAATCTTTGAGGAGCTTATATAGAGACGGAGCAGAGGCATGGGCCCAGCAAGCTCACACAGATCCTGTGCCACCAGGCAAGGTGTCTTAATGAAGTAAGATGAGGCTATAATAAGCACTGGTGATCTCAGTCAAGATGGCTCTTTTAATGGAGAGAATGCTTTGATGTATTCATACAAATAACTGTATAAAAACACAAGAGAAACCAGTTACATTTGCATGCATTGCTGATTTATTGAAGCGTAAAAGGTCATTTTTAAAGGGTAATATGATAAGGATAGCTTAAAATATTTATTTTAAATGATCCAAACCCCGAAGATTGTTATTATAGATCAACTGTAAAATGCATTTATCTGTACTGAAAATTACATTTCTTTGTATTTGCTAAACAGAGAGAAGAAAAAGATTTATAAAGGGGACCAGGAATGGGGAGCAGATATGCAAAAAAGGCTTTTGCTTGGACATCTCTCCATCCCATGTACTTGTTGAATAAAACATCTGTCTCATGCACAAGGTAACGACGACAACAGGGCCTGTGTTTGCAGAGATGAAGCTCCCTATCCTCCAGTATGCCTGAGAGAGTTTAGCCTTGATGCATTTTACACTAGCCCCAAAACCTGCGTTGACAAGTTATCTGTGACCTGTGGTGAGAGCGGGAGTGGCTGCAGTGAAAATCAATCTTCGCCTCTCCTCTCGCCTTGAATACCAGCAGAGCAAACAAACAGGCCTAAACAATACGATATATACCACATATCAATTACACTAAATGCCTCAGTATCTATACTTCACTGTCCCAGGCACACACCGGTTACAAGGCACACACGCTGCTGTAAGACGATAATGGTGCTGCATTGTTCCTCACCATCTGGAGGGCTGATAAGGCCTGCCTGTGCATAGTTGATAATGAGAACAGGCAGAGGAAAAACTGAGTGTTAAACATTTCCTTGGCCCATGAAAAAGGTTCCATTAAGTCCACTGACCCCAATTGAATATTAATGAGCTAATTAACGGATTTATTGTTATGCGCAATTTCCGGAGGGGCCATTTTTTTCAAGTGCTATTATTTTTTCTAATTATTTTCTGTATTTTTTATAATTGAATCTTTGTAGCTGCCAGCATCCTGTTTGTGCCTTGGCAACAAGAAAAAAGCAGTTGGCATCTGTTTTCCCTTCTTTTAGCTCGCTGTAACTACGACAGAAACAAAAACAATGTTCTTTTCAGTACCAGTGTGTTCATCATCAAGACTACTCCCCATGCCTCGATCAACGCAACACAACTCCAAAATATTATTGTTTGGGTTTTTTTTTTTTTTTTGTATTTTCCCAGCACACTGTCTTACCTCGCTAGTTTCGAAATATACAGTGTAAGTGATGTTGAGGTGTAGGATTACAAAAGTGCAATTACTTGGTTTACTGCAGGCTGGATGCATGCAGGACTTGACAAAGGTTTAAATGGGCAATGACAGCTGGGTTTGATAGATAGCATAATCAGCTGATGTAAAGGATGCACTGAAGCAGTCCTCGGTGGACAGCTGGAGAGCACAGCCAGCTACTTACAGAGATGGTAACCTTGAGAGAAATGAGTGCAGATAATTTGTCTAATGGATACATGGGTTACAGGATCCACAAAAATGTAAATCGTGTCCTTAATTGTGTAATTGTTATTACTACTGTTACCCCTGCAAAATTAATATATTACTCTGTAATTATTCTTTCCAGAGTACTTTTTTTTTTTTCCTAGAAGTTTAACATTTCCCAACAATTTCACATTAGGTGATTTGAATGAGATTCTAACATCTAACAAGATGGCGAATGCCCACAAGCTCCTCCTTTGAAGAGATCTGACATCTTCTACTTGGCCTTCACAGTGGACAGGTTGTACCAGTGGTGTAGTGGGTAACATCCCCTCCTTATAGCAAGCATGTCCATAGTTTGACTCCAGGGTGGGCTTGTGGGACTTACTTTGTGGATTTAGCATTTTGTCTCTGTGGGTGCTCTGGTTGCCTCACTTAGATTAAAAACATGCATTTGAGGTAAATTGACTCTAAATTATCTCTAGGTGTAAATGTGAGCAACTGTCTGGCTTTCTGTGTTTTTGCCCTGTGATGGACTGTATGTGTTGGGGATGAAAAGGCTGGAATTGATCTCTAATCTGCATTTGATGTCCATCTGCATATTTACAGATGTGTAAACTGTGATGATTATCAACTTTACGAATTTCAGTCAGCTTGCCGGACCCAGTAAATCCGCGTTCTCAGAGCTGAAAAAGGGGGCCTTCGTTTGAAAGCAATGGGAAAGAAACCATAGGGGGGCTGAAATGATAACCTTTTTGATATCACAAATCTAATTATTATTACATTTCACAGTCTGCATGTTTGCCTAATTCTGTTTATAGCCAAAATTCAATTCTGGCTTAATAAAACCATCAATTTCTTTTGGCTACTTCACCAATATAACTTGGAGTAATGAACTCATTTTGCTGTTGTATGGAAATGTTGTCTCATTACAATAATTTTGCCTGATCCACTCGGTGGCTGATATTAAGACTAAGGCCCTAAAGTCACAGACTGGGTTATTATGCTATACATCACAAAGTGCATTAGGCTCATAAAACCTGTCAACAATAAGGCTAGAAAGTTTGTGTGTAGCCCAGCAGGTTAATATATTTGAACCAAAGAGTGAATAGAAGTGCCCAACCTATATTGCTCCTTTACAGAAACCACTTTTCTGCTACTTAGGAATTCCAGATTCAATACCTGCAACCTTCTTTACACGCGCACATTTTCTTTAATCATCTCCAAATGAATCATCCATTCAGCCTGCCATCATTTCTTTTCAGAATGCTGGGGATTTGATGTAATTGTAGAGTTGAAATCTACATTCAGATTCACTTGGAAATTAGGTAAACTTCATAAGGGAATGTAGCCCCTCTGTAACTGGAGAGTTTTTCCTAAACATACAGGAACTGAGTGAAATTAAATTAAGTCTGGACTCTGCGATGCTTTGTCTTCATAAGGCAAACACTGGTTCATTCAGCCTCACAGACTCCCCTAAAAGGCCTTTGTATTCTGCAGCTGGATGCTACATTGATGATTAAATTGCCTTTTTTTGGTGAATGCCTCTCCCTAACCAACCTAATTTATGTCTTGGAACACATTGTAGATTTCAGATTTTATATTTCAAACTTGCAACATCTCGCACACCAACATCGTGGAGACGCATTGTGGAGATTTAAATAACTGCAGGAACATATGCGGCCACAACTTTCCAATAGCAATTCATTATCATTTTAACTACATCATTTTAGTGGTGAAAGCAATTCCTTATTGCACTTTTTGGACCCGTGCAGGAAATATGTGTCCCATTTGCGTCTAACTGACATCCCTTGATGGGAGCCATGATTGCCCACATAGCTGGCAAGTGAGTTGTGCTCACACTTATAAAGAACCAAAGGAGGGATGGAGATCAAACAACAGTGCATGGTAATTGTTTTGCAAACTGCATGTCGGCGTGAATGTTGTGGTGCTGAGAGAGCCTTCTTTGCACAGCACTTTAAAGCATCAAATGCAGTTGTGAAATGGCGCAATGTTTTTCTTGAAGAGCGTAATCTTTTGTAACAATCAATTACGATACATTTCCCTCTTTGTCTCGGCACTAATAGCTCCTGTCTGTGCACATGGTGAGACGCGTCTTGTAAATATACACTGTTTTCCTTTTAAATGTCTTATAATATGCATGTGGAACACAGAAACACACTATGACAGAGGGATTGAGCATTAAAGCTGGAGAAGCAATTCAGCCGAGTTTCTCAGTCAAAGAAATGAGAATGGAGCAGTTTGTGGCTTTCCTCCCATTAGCCAGATTGAATTACTGTGTTTTACTTTTAAGGGCCATCTGTTCTGCTTTAATTCATATTTCTGAATCTGTCATGTTGGGTGGGTGTGTGTGCGTTTGTGTGTGTGTGCGGAGAACACTTCTTTGATGGTTGGTGGCACTATTCTTTTGCTGAAAACAAAATGATATGTAAAGACTATTGTGACATCTGTGTCTTGCAAGAAAATGCTGTTGCAGTCTGAACAAGACCCAGCTCTATCGAACTCTGCCTGCCAAGAGCTGCATGGTATTGACAACCATGTAGTCAACAAATTATCTTTTTGAAAAGACGTTAATTACAGGAAAGCTTTCGCATTTTGTATGTAGCGCACAGCACAACAACATTAGTCCCATTCTTCTTTTCGATACAGATACACAGATGTTGTGTAAAGGTGGAAAAAGAGAGACAGCCGTGCGGTAAGACGGATACTGAGATGGAACAATCTGGTTCACTCAAAGGCTCTACTGTAAGAAGCCTCATATTGAATTGCAATGTGAAAAGGTTGTTCAAATGCTAGAGAGAATCAGAATAAGCTGAGAGGGATTGAGAGATTCAACATTGCTTCATAGTCAATTACTGACAACCCCCCCACTCTAAGTGCTTTGGGAGCTTGCAGTCTCAACTTTAAAACTTGGTTGCACCAGCTGAAATTTGAGTTTAGCACTTTTTTTTTTTTAAATATGGAACTGCGATGGAAAAAAAAAAAAAAAACATCACAAAGGCCTGATATCCTGGTCAAACCAGGAAAAACTAAATCTCTCACTTTGCTTGTTCAGTGTTTTTTTTTTTTAACTCCCTTGTTCAAACTTTTTTTAAATATCATTTTTCAATAAATAATATAATAAGAGTTTATCAATATAAATCATAGGCGCATTACTATTACTACCATACATCATAACGTTTTACTCATCCAGTCCAGATGAGGTGCACATTAGTTGAATCTTGTGAAAGAGGGACATGTGGAAGCTGTCTTACTTACACCTCTAACATCTTGTCTGCTGTTCTCTTTGCTTTTGAAGTTTCTGGTGCCATAATGCAAGATCCGAGGAGAACTTTCCAGAAAAAAGACTGAGGATACCCGTAAATCTGTCAGTAAGGTTCAGTATTCTAATGCATGTTGTGTCAAAGTGCGGTAATATATTTTTACACATGTGGTGACCGTCAAGGGTCTTTGACTCATCACGAACTGACAGTATGAACAATTGATGCTTAATTCAAAAACATAATTTGTTATCCAGCTCTCATTGCAGACCACAGCTGTGGTCGAAGCTTATAGGAAGACGTTGACTGTATTTTAGGTTATACTTATCTTGTAGGACAGATCAGGCTAGCCCCACACTCTTTTAGGTTTCTGAAAGATCACAGTTCATCTATAAATGTATAGATGTCTACACCCACATATACAACAATAATAAAGCAGTTTTACTTGTTGTTGCATCAATATTTAAGTAACACACAGGGTGACAAAAACACGCTTCTATATTTCCGGTAGGAGTGATTTCAATTGAAGAATTGTCAGCTGACTAACTTGGATACAGTGGATAATATACAAGCTACAGTATTTGCAGCCAAAGTTTCTAGTCACTGTTCGTCTGTAGATGGGAACGGTTTAAAACCCAATTGTGGAAGGAATGTGTTTCAAGGTTGCAAATTGTGATCATAAACTTCAAAGAGGTGCAACAGCAGAAGGGGTTGGAAATTTCAATGCGTCAGGAAAAAAAAAAAAAAAAAAAAACAGCCACCAATACCTTGCAGAGCTTTTTAAATGTTATTTTAAATGTTTCCAGTAATTATACTCCTTCACATCAAATGCACTCCGCTATATGTTGAGGTACATGTTAATTTAGTTCAACACTCCGAGAGCCTCGGAGTTAATTACGGCTTGCAGGCATCGTCTGTCATGTCATTGTCTTCCCTTTTTCTCACTTAAATGATGACAGAAAGCCAGACCTGGAAGAGCCTCTAAAATGTTAGTGATCCACTGGGCCGCTGCAAAGATGGAGGTGCACGGCTTTAGGGGACAAACCATTTCCCTTGCAGCGGAAAGACTCTCCAGAACAACCTCTTCACAGCCCAGCAGCCCCTGCACTGTCACTGAGTCCCACGATTGAATTGAATGGTCCACAGATTACTCAATTATTTCTATATACCAGCCGTCCATGGCAGACTAAAGGCCTATTATTGGAGGGACTGAGACCATAGGAACTTATTACATGTGTGACCTTTTAAAGCCTTTCACCATGATGGATCTCAGGTGAGAATTTACTGGAATCAATTTTTATCTGAAAGCTCGACGCTTGCTCACCAGCCCAGCCCTGTGTGAAACATTCACTTTATGGAAAAAAAAAGTGAAAAAAGGAGACGCAGGCCCTTGACTACTGGAAATGGGCAACGTTTTAAAGCACCCCAAATGCCTTTGTGTCCTTTCCTCCCAAATTAAAGAGACTTTGAAATAGAGGGCTGCAGGAAGTGCCGGAGCATTGTGCTTAATCAAGGTAGAAATACAAAGACAGAGCCAGTTCCCCAAAGGTTCACATCAAAAGGTGCATCCCACTTTGTGAGCTATTTAATCAGTTAAAACACAGATGGCAGGCTGCCGCAATTAATTAATCATATATGAGGCATCCTGTACCTTCTAGCAGAAAGTATGTCAGTGCTACAGAGATCTCATTTGGATTTCATTGTAACTATGTGCCACTAGAATAATTGCTGAATATGAATAGGACTAGTTTAGGACCCCAAGCCGAGCATAAAGGCAAAGAATTTGAAATGCTATTTCCCATTTGTACATTTTCCTACAACCATTGTAGAAATCAGTCATTATTGAGAAAAAAAAAAAAAAAAAAAAAAACATTCTGGATCAACTTGCTTCTGCAGTCATTGTCTATTATAGCTGACAAAGATGGCTTCAATGCGAGAGGAATTTGCATGGCTACATATCTTCACAATTTTTACCCGCATAGCTGTCAACTTGCAGAGTCATTTACCTAGTTTTATCTCGCTACCTACCTTTATCTAGTTTCATGAAAACCAGCAGCAAGAATGGTTGTGATTGATGCAAATCTGCAGCAAATGTTGGCCTTGTCATTCTTATTTCAAGTCAATTTTTCAGATGCATGTAAAACTGAGGTAGGTAAAGAGCAGGAAGGTACAGGCAGTAAGGCTGTCGTGCCTTCAAAAATATCAAGTTAAAATAACCTGTAATCCACAATAAAATGTGTGACGCTTACATAGTGAAACTTAGTCACAAAGTGCTACACAATTGGGAACATAGAACAAATGATGGGATGAACAGCCTCCCTGAATAGAAAATATACACATGAGACAACATAGCATGGTAAAACTTAAAATTAATGATCAAGTTTCCATTTAAAATAATCACTGTGGCAAGTCTTGAATGCCTACAAATAACGCAAATACAAATTACAGTAAGTCTGTTTTCTTCAATCTCACTCACTCACAGGCAAGGCAACTGACATGCACAGGAAGAATATGCAAATACACGTAGAAAGTTCCACTTGTTCAGACTTTAACTGTCTGTTTCTGTATCAATTATGGTGTGTGTGTGTGTGTGTGTGTGTGTGTGTGTGTGTGTGTGTGTGTGTGTGTGTGTGTGTGTGTGTGTGTGTGTGTGTGTGTGTGTGTGTGTGTGTGTGTGTGTGTGTGTGTGTGTGTGTGTGTGTGTGTGTGTGTGTGTGTGTGTGTGTGTGTGTGTGTGTGTCAGACTTACTGTAATTTGTCTTATTTGTAGGCATTCAAGACTTGCCACAGCGATTATTTAAAATGGAAATCGAGATGTGTGTGGGCCGGACGACTGGAAAATGCCTCTAAAATGTGTCCTGGCAGACACACTCTAAGAAATCTGTGAGCTTCTAAGAAGTCACCCAAAACATGTTTTGTTGTTAATAACAGTGGCTGTGATTTAGAGTATTTTATGATTAAATATGGGGTTCTGGAAGGGGGAAGAAATAAAAGCGGTCTTTGAAGTTGAACATGTTTTGTGGATACAAATTTGCAAGTAGTTTGAAGTGATGTTGGGCTTAGTTGGATTGGAGAATGCTGAGTTTTCTTGTCACAGCTTGTAGTTAAATGCATTTGCAAAGCTTAAATAAGATGAAGTGAAAACTAAAAGCGTTCTGAGTGCCAACAACAAAGATTGAAATGAACTGCTGGGCTGAGGGCAGACTTATGCTATGTTAGCTTTAAGTTAACCTTGTTCTACAGAAGCACTTTGTGTCAGAGTACTAATGATGAAGCTGAGAAAAACGCCACTCCTGAGAGCATGGTTTGGGTTTGTGCACTTGTGAAGTGACTTTAGCTCATATTCCAGTTGTACAGTGAACGAGTTTGTTCAGTTGCTGACAGAATACCAATCGGATATATACTTGCACAAAGTGCAAACTATCCTCCACTTCAGTACTTCCCCCCCCCTTCACTTTGTGCTGCTTGTGTATATAAAAATACATTTCCTGGTTCGCCTCATCAACTTTTTGATCTCTCTGATTCTTTTGGACATTTTTACATGAAATGCATCCATTCAATCCCGCTGTGTATATCTCTAGGAGTGTAAGGAGAGCGCATCAAAACAGAGATAATAAACATAATATACAGTGTACGCCTTCTCTGGATCATCCATACTCAACGAGGTGACACACACTCCCGCTATTCTTTATGAGAGAAGAAAATTGCACATGTAATAAAATCCAATTTCATATTTTATTCTGAGAACTACAATAAACACAAAACAAGCAGTAAATCAGCTTTTTTCAAAAAGCTGATTACCAAAGCAATTTATTGCCAAGTCCAGGACTGTGTTAAAGCAGAGCGGCGTTGGAGAGCGGAGGGGCCCACACTCCAAATCTTCTCTCCCTCAAGCTCTTTGCTTGCCACATTATTAGCTGGGCCGCTTGGTGAGGAGCCAATCTGATCAACTTATTTCACTATACAATGCCCAAGCTCCCGCCAAAAGCCGTTGAAAAAGGCTTGTGATTGAGGTCATTCTTGCATCCATGACGATGGCGAACACTGCCACGTCCATTACCAAAGACACTCTGTGTGGAGGGTTTATTTTTGTACAACAAAGGAACAAAACCCGAGATGCATGCATCATGTTATTTTAAAGATGTGCACAGACAACTGATATGTCTTAATCGTGACCATTAGTTTGTGCTCCTGAGTGCAGTGCCAGGATTCAGATGCTACTGAAGTGGATGGGAAGCAGAGTGCATGAACTGAAGGCTGGCACTGTGCGTTTACCTGCGGAGAAACGTTAATGATAATATGTTGCCGTTATCAGACACCTCGGTAATCTCATGAAACCATCTCTTCACATTACTGTTTGACATCCCAGCTTTAGTTATGCTCTTTGTTCTCAAAAGTCTGATAAAACATGATGGAGCAGTAATTTGAACAACGCTGTAAGGTTTTTCTGTATGGCATTGTGCTGCAGCTATCCTAAATGAGCTCCAACTTTAGGTGGGGACGGTTGAGGAATGAGCAAAAAGTAAGAAGAAAAAAAAAGAATTCTGCATAATATTTTTGAATATAAATTGAGGCTGTGATGGCACAGGAGAAAAATGCTATGTGGGGATTATTCACAGTTATATAATGTCAGGAAGAAAACCAGGCGCTTCTCATTTTGGTCACTTATCCCTCATTGTAAAGGTCTGTATATTTCATTGCTGGTGCAGCAGCTTAGGGGATACATTTCAAAGCAGCAAATAAAAATTGGCTAAACTTCCAAAATTAGCACTTCAAAGTCAAACATGATTTGCAGCGAGGGAAGGGGTGGAAGCAGTGTGACTGTGAAAGTGTGTTTGTAAGAGCCTAAGTGTGTGCGTGTGTGTGCTCGCGTGCATGTTTGTGCACGTGCGCGCGCGTCTATGTGTGTGCGTGTGTGTGTGTGTGTGTGTGGAGCTGATGTGCAGAGTTCAACATTAGGCCTTAGAACCAATTTCTAGGCAAATTGGTTTCATTTAAGAATGAGATCACAGAGTAAGCAAACCTCTTTCAGGGCAAGTTCATGCATCTGTAGCCATTTATTTCAGTTTTATATGCATTGCTTGGCACAGGCTGTTTGTAGGTAGAATATGCATAATCTTAGCCACAGGCACCATGCTATAGTTAACATGTTCACATTTACCTGTTATTACCATGAATTTAAATGGTTTCTCTCATTTTATTGCGTTCTGTCACAAAGAGCTTCAACAGTAATTTAGTATTTTGTTTTCGAGACTCCTTGCAGCTCTGTTGTGGAATCACTGCTAATCAAAGCCACGTGGAGCTAATTGCCCTCTCTAGTCTCCTGCACATGGCACGAGCAGGCCCATTAGGCATCAATAGAACATATGCTGCAGTTTTTGAGTGCCTATGAGAATGTGTTTTATTTTTCAGGAGTGATAATAATAATCACTTGACCACAGTAAGCATCTCTGCACATCTTTCTATTGAGGGAAGGTAACTGTGTTCATTTGGGAACAAAGACGGTAGATTTGCCTCGGAGACACAGTGTTATGGTTCATGAGTAGACCGTGGATTATCCATTCATTTTTCTTTTCCATAAGCGTTACGCATCCTGAGACAAAAATATATGAAGCAATTTATTGACATCAACACCCTTTTTCTTTTTTATATGATAATGTGCTTTTCTATTTTCAAACGCGCCACCCACACCCACATTGTGGGCATGATTGCAAACAATGAAATTGCTCCACATATATGACACACAGTGTGAGACACTTGAATGGAAATCTTTTGTCGTTAAGTTTAGAACTGCTTATAAAAACGCAACCTCTCTTGTTGATCTTGTCCTGCAGCCAGGTGTCGTACACATTACTGTAGTTATTGCACTCGACTTTAATCCGGGGTCAATGTTTGGTGCCGGTGCAGGAAGTAGCCAGGTGCCCTTTATGTGTCGTAACAAAACACACAGTCCAGCTCTTTGATCGTGGGACAGTTGTCAAGCATCTAAAGCACCTAAATTTGGTCAGCTGGCTTGCATGATCAAAATATTGCTTAGTTGCCAAATCATAGAAGTGGTAGTTGATCTGAAGCCCCGTTTATATGACGTTTCAAGTGAAAACATGTTTTTGTTTCAGAAAGGTTTCTCGTTTTGACAGCAATGTTTCGAAAATGATCTCCGTTCACATGAAAATGGCAGAAGTTCTGAAAACAATGTAGGTTTCATGAAAGGCCACGAGTGGGTGCTGTTCTTAGGTGATAAAGAGAACAATACGATGTAAACTGTTTTTCTTCATCATTTTGCACCCACTCAATATTGTTTGTAAGAAATAAAATATCTCCACATGTGATCCAAATGATTAGAGAAGTGTTGTTGAATTCAAATGAAGCGCACACACTGCATTAATTATGAATGAATCCTTCTCGCGCATGCATGGAACTATTTACTATCACCGTAGTGCGCATGAGCTGTTCCAGCGCTTCAGAAAAGCTTTGTATTTTCTGTCTTGCTTTTCAAAGATTTACATTTTCAGTAGCTCCAATCGCCACTGTTGTGTAAACAAACACCTAAAATGCAACAAATGTTTTCCATTTTCACTTGAAAGTATACTCATGTAAACAGGGCTTTTCTTCAGATTTGTTTTTCCTCAGTATTGCAAAAACAACTCTAATAAATTTTACTACAACACAATTACGTAAATGACACACATCCTTGTCTACTTATTGATCTGAAAAATGTTCCCCTTTTGTGAGCAATTAAAGGATTATTTTAAGGATTATCTTATCTGCATGTCAGTGTATACCCTGCCTGTTCCCCCTGTGCACATGATCAGTCCTGGACCAGCGCTAAACTAATGCTAAAGCTAGTGAGCTCCTGGATAAATCAAGAGGCAACCATCCAGAGCGCCAGAGTAAACATCCATGTGGCTTTTCAACAACACCGACAGCTGAATAGAGTGACCGCAATCACTCTTTTGCCAGGCCATTTTTCATGCTCTGTCCAAGGAGTCCTTAAGGGTTTCATAACTGAATGAAAATGTCCAGTTTTCATAGCTGTTGCATGTAAAGCTATCGCCAAGACGCTGCCTTGAGAGACTAGATGTGGGAATAATATTGTTTAGAAACTGCCCACAAACTATTAAACTATTATTTTGATGAGGGGTAATGTTCTATTGTGTATATTATTACATTAGACGGGAAGAAATGTTGTTAAATGGCTTAAAGCAGAGTTATCCAGAACATTGTTTCATATTATTTACTCAAATAATACGATACTGAATAAATAACTCAAAACTGGAAAAAAGTGATTTCTTTTACTGCTGTGGTATTTTGAGGCGTTATGTGTATTCATTCCAAGGGCATGAGGTTCATTTTGTACCATTGATAATTAAAGAGATATACGCCATAATAATGAAGCATACTGAGTAACATAAGTCTATCTGAAGTTGTTTCTTAGCTTTTAGACAGCAAGTTGTGACATAATAGAATTTTCTATACATACAGAGGAGGCAAACTCTGAGCATAATTTCTTTAAAAGGATCTTTGATTAAACCTTGAGTAACATTTATGTATCATGAGGTGGTGCCAAGTTTATTTGTTGGAAATGAAAATAAAGTCACTCTACAGCTGAGGGAGTTAAACAGTTTCTGTATCTTTGTTTATCTGTTTACTTTAAAATTCGAGGCGCTTTCCTACTTGGACCTCAGTCAGGATACTGTTAGCAATGACACCATTAACTGTGCTCCTCGTCCTGGCGTTCCCTCTCTGGCTGCACTCCACTTTATGAGTGTTTCAAAAGTGTTTGGGCTTTATAGTCTAATTCTTTGGTTGAATCATGTCAAGCTATGCAAGGCAGCAGTATCTCGAATCAAGACAGCAGAACAAGCAAGATGCCAATATATCTTCAAACACTCTGTGCAGAATTAAGAAGGCAACATATTTATCCAACGAACAGTTCAGCGATCATAGAGTTAAAAACGTAATAAAGGAAATGAGATTACATTGAGAAAACAACAGTGACGTTGCGGCCATGTGCCTCCTGCCACTGCTGGTGGCTTCTTGGTTTGCTGTTGACCTGCATTGTTTCCTTTATTACTTATACCATATTCAACCATACCATAACTCCTCCATTGACATTGATAAGGAAATTCTATCTGCCTTATTTTTATATACAGTATTTTATGTATGGAGAAAGGGTGGAAATACAATTAGGGTGCACTTATGTCTTTTATTGTTTGTATCGTGTCTTGTATTGCTTGACGGCATCTTCAGTTATATTCAGTTCACATTTGTAAAAGACAACTTTGAGGCTGAATGTTGCAGAACTCGTTTTACATAATCTGAGATGGAACTGCTGACTCAGCAATCTGACTGGTGATATGTTTGTGTCATGGCAATAAATCTTCCATTATCTACCAAACGTTGTTTTATTGTAGTACTGCAACAACAATTGAGATTCTTCTTGTTTTAAGATGATGTGAAAAAGGATTTTTTTCTCATCAACAAACTATGTCCCACGAAGAAAGCAGCATATTGTTGGACAGTACTGATTGTCCAGAACTGTTATGCGGATAATGATTACAATTTCCCATATGGCAATAATGAGGTTGATTCCTCTCCAAGAGCTGGACACTGCACCAATTTAGAAAATACACTGGCAGCAACATACTTTGAATATTACCTGTAGTAATCAAAATGCCTAACCTTCTATCAGTTCCTTCTCCCAAAAAACCCTCAACCATAAAATTAAATCCAGTATAATTAGAGCTGTTGCAGTGCTGATGGATCCAGAATGAAACGCAGAATCACTAGTTTCACTTAAAAATTTGGCAGCCTTTCCACTTATCTGCTCTCCTTGTGGTTTCTGTTCTACGTGCACCCTTTATGACCACGCTCTGCTGACAGCTGTCCCTATGTCAATATGAATGCCTGTCAAGAGAGATTATACATCACATGAATCGAGGCAGATAATGAGCAAGAGGGAAGGGCACTTTTTAACACCCCCTCGTGTGCAACATATGACACCAGCCAAGCTAATTAAGCAGATGCCATAATGCAGTAATCAGGAACACAGAGGAGGTTGGAGAATTCACAAACTTGAGTCATAACAGCACAACATTTGGTGCTTAAGAACTTCTCCACCAACACAAGCAGATGGGAATGCCAAGCTGCAATGCATGTGTATTTATGTGTGTGAATATGCCGCGGTGTGTGCCCTGCTACTAATTCATGTTGTGGATGTGTCTTTGTGGTGTCGGCGTGTATGTTTCATGTGCATGTATTTAACGATACACGTATCGAAGTGTGTTTCTTCAGCATGTGCACTTGTAATACATGGATGTACTGTGTGTAATGCTTTTCCTGGATGGATGGATGGATGGATGGAGGGAAGTCTATATAGATCCGTGTGTGACGTGTGACCACATGCACAGCTCTTAATCCGTATGTGCTTATGAACTTACAGCTGGGGACAATGTGTTACCTGGTGAGGTTTTTCCTCATTATTTTTCAGGAAAATGAGCAATCAGCCATATTGCATGAAGCCTGATTGTTTCCCTCTGTAAATCAATCCAGGAATTGCAATTAAAATGTTCTCTTATGTGGTATAATTGATGTCTACCTAATCCTTTATTTGCACACCTGCCGGTGAGTCTGAATTTTTAATGAATTCCTAATTAATGCTCTTTGCACACTTGATTTATGTGTTGGCGAATTATATTGCTGTTCTGCGTCCTGCTGGTTGGAAAGTGCCCACAGAATGTCACAGCTGCGTTCAAATCTGAAGTTTGTCTGCCTTCTCCCAAAAGGAAGGACTCTGAGTTGATTGTTAAAAGCTGATAGAGTGATGGAGATATTTATTTGTATTTGTTTTTTTTACCTTTTCCATACTGCTGGAAACATATCCGAGACAGTCGGACCACATTTAGCCGTTTTGTGACCGACCGGCTTCTTTTAAGACTCGGCTCTATTTGGGCCCCTAACATCAAGGATATATTAAGTGAACAGCTTGTGCTTTTAGCACAGGTTTGATCTAAACCTCAAGCAGTGATGTGATCTCTGAGGTCTGCATTACACATGCTGTGCATCAGTGAGAGAAAGCATCCAACTAAATCAAAGCTGTCCGAAGCCTTCTTTTAATTTTAAGGTCACATATAAGGGTCCGGTAACATGTGATGTCACTGAGAGAAATTAGAGGCCAATGACCCCTCTTCAGACTGATGTACAATATATATTACCTGTCACTTTTACATAAATAAAAATGGATGATAAGCTATTCCTCAGACACATACCAATTCACAGTCTGGTAAAAAGCTTGTGGTGATGTTGGAAAAAGAAAAGTTACTTTAACTTTTCAAAATAAATTGATGATTTAGGACATACATAAACAAAACAAACAGCATAAAACCATTGTTCAAGTATCTTTATGTAGAAGGAAAAAGTTTGGTATGCACGTAGATGGCGAATTTGGAATGGGTCCAGTATTTTGTCTCCTTTAGAAATTGCAGACAATTGTTTTTGGTGCAGCCCTGCTGTTGCTCTGTCGTCCCATTTATGATGCATTTCTATTTGTTGTTAGCTGTAGCACGTAGCAGCAGCAGCACATTTCTGACATCTCAAAGGAGTAGGCTTGCTCGTCTAGACATTTCTGACACTGTCAGAAGACCATCTCAGGCTCTGGTTGCAGAACAATAACGGCAGTCATCTGAGAACCTCTTTCACTGTACAACACAAGACCAAAGACTTTAAGCCGTGATCAAAGATAACACAACCTTTGTCCGTCCTTTGTCTCAGACAGAACCAGAAGCACATAGTGAATAGCCCCCTTAAATGTGTTAACAAAGGGGAAGTCCAGTCGTTATTGATTTTTGTGTGGTTTTTGAGGTGATTGTCTTGTAAATGGTGTGCAATTATCTTGTAATGTTGGATTATCACAAAAAACAATCTTCACAAATTTGTATTACTTAAAGTTGAATTCATATAACTACATATGATAAATTAAGTCACTGAAGTAGGTCTTGACTAACCAAACTGAATATCTGACAGCTGGATCAGACTACGTGTGTGACATATAACCTCATGGAATAAACAGTGTCGCACATCTCCATTAACAGGGTCTTCTTGGAAAAGTACTTTTTAATACAGCTCTGCACTTCTGCTGCTGATGAGCTCAACCTCAATGAGCATCCCCCCCACTAATTTATTAGCTGTTGCATTTCATTTCCAGGCCAATTCACCCTTATAATCAGATGGCAATTAGTGAAGCATGAATCACAGAGAGCAGCTCAGCTTATCTCACTCCCTTTCATGACACCTGCACGCTCACAACAACACAGTTTGGAGAAGCATTCTTTTATTCCAAATAAAAATCTTATTTAGTTCATTTTAAACAGCATTTCTAATTCCATCAGAACTCTGCAAAATGTAATAAAACTTGCTTTGTTGCATCATGTTTTAAAGAGGAGATCAAATATATTTTTCTCTTGCAAGTCTTTTTTTCTCACGCTGCAGCTTTTGACTACATGATTACACATCAACACATGGACCAACCTCCAACAACTTTGGTTTTGGTAAGAGAGAAAAAAAGTCACTATGAACATTTAAGAATCTTTAATTCACACTAGTAATAAAATTGCATTACATTTCATAAAATAAATGTTCCAGTTTATATATACAGAGAAAACAGACTGTACATACCCTCCAGTGAACCATTTCTAAAAGAAAAAGAAACCAAACCTGAAACAAATTTCACAAAACATACAAGCAATACAGTGCTCAGCTAAGCAGGCACAACTGTACATCAAAATTTGTAACTGCTCAGTGTTGGGGGGGGGGGGGGGGGGGGGGGGGGGGGGTGGGAGGGGCAAAAAGTTGAACATTTACAATAAAGTCCTTAGGGACTGATAAAGGGGTTTTTAAAAAGTATTGCAGGCAAGCAGACAGACGCTTGTCTTTTTTTTTCCAAGTGCAGCAGAACATCCATCTCGTGTGTAAAGTGTGGAGTCGATTGTTGCTGCCATGAGCTTCCCACTATTGAACCTGTGTCTCAAAGCTGCCATTCAGCTGGCCCTCCTCATAGTCCATTTGACACAAAATCATGTTGTTTTTAAGGAAAAACTTGTCCCCCACGCAAAACCTGTTGGCAGAAAGGAGAAAAAAAGAGAGAAAATATTATAAGCACTGGGTTACTGTTGGCGACATGACTGAGTGGTGTGTGTGTGTGTGTGTGTGTGTGGACTGGCTGACACTTTTCTGCAGTGGCAGGGAAAATGCTGCATTGAACGTTGGCAAACAATGTTGATTCTGTTTGATGGCACATATTTAGCTCAAGACCCGTCAACTCTGACACGATAGCGCATCACATTTGAGATAAATTCTGATGGTCGTCTTAAATTGTGTGATTTCAAATAAAAGAGTAAAACCTTTTCCTGTTTCAAAGCAAACACAGTCGCTGGCACCCAATGAAAGGCAGGTCAACTCTCTTTGGCCGAGCAAACCTGTGGTGGCGGTGGCGCCACTAGAGTTTGCAAAGAAACCGCTGTGGCGGTCGGCTTTTCACACTTCACTTTGGTTCCGGTTCTCAAGAACGATATTTCTCCAAAGACAAAATAACACAAAGCGGTGTGCCCTACCGCTGTTCTTCTCTATGCTGCGGTTTGTTTGTGGGACACAGTTTATACGGCTCCATATTATCACTGAAGGGGGATTGAAGATAAGAATGTAGCTGAAAATAGCTTGGCTTTAGTAATGTGCCAGACTGGTAACGCAGTAAATAAAGCTGGTAACAGTCACAGCCATGGCAATTGTGTGCCAGATGAGACCTGGCTTCGCTTCTGCCAGCTGAGGAGAGAGACTGCAGTCATAATTCCCTTACAGCAGGTGTTCACTATGGTAACTGAATCTGGCCTGCAGAAGGTTAATGGGCTTGTGCTGTGTGAAGGAACAGGGTCACAGCACCCCTGACAAGCATGCAAAGGACGTTCTGCTCTCAGAGTGGTGCCATTACTGACAGTATATTAATGGGAAAAAGCAATATTTGGGTATGTCATATTCTATGTACATCATACCATGGGCTTTGTGCTCACTCCAATTTTATAATGGGCCCCATCCCTAAGGAAACACCAATTCCAACCAACATTGGACTATTCTCTCTTTTCCTGCAGCATAACCTCTGGAGGGCTTGTTTTTCATTGCGACTTTACCTCTTCGAACACATGCGAACAAGAGCTAATTTTACATACTGGTGGCTTAAAAGAGTTAAATATCCGGCAACAAACAAGGAGAAACTGTTGGCAGTATGTCATAACAAAAAATAATTAGCAGACCATTACACATGCAGAACAGCAACCTTAATTCTAACAACACAATTTAGATATTTCCCCTACTTACAAATGGTTGTTTGTAATGAAGTAGTAAAACAGAAAAACCAATAATTTGTACCAGAAAGTTTTTTTTTTAATAATTATTTTCCATGAGATCCTGATATTTAGAACTTCAGGCCACCTCAAACACTTCATTCATGATTTTCTTTAAAACGGTAATGTGTTGTGCAGTTATGATCTTCTATCTTACCTCTGGTTACAAAGCTGACAGGCAAAACAGTCCAAATGGTAAACATTATCTCTGGCTCTCATCACCATTTCAAAGGCTGGGATCAGTTTACTGCAGGCTGCACAGTTCCCTGTTGTACCAAAGAGCCTGAAAGACAGAGAGCACAGACAGAGATTAACCCACCTTCTCTTTACCTTGATGCAATGAAGAGCAAACAAAAAGCAAAATGACAGCGAGAAATACTGCAATGGAAGAGGAAATAGGCCAAAATGGAAATATGTGGAATGTAATGCGCAAATCTTTCTTGGCATTCACTTGGTATTTTAGTTAATGAGAGGTACAAACATAGATCTTAATTCTTGGCTAATGATCTAATTAAAATGATCACATGGTTTTAATCTCCTTCTTCAAAGGATTTCCCATTTACACATTGCAAAAGCAATGAAAACAGGTCTGAGGCAAATCATCTGAACTGCTGAAAGTTTTCCTTTTTCAATACTAAAGTACCTAATGAGTCTGTCTCCAACCAAAGCCAGCTGGATTTTCACACAAGAGGCTACACACTGTGAGACATTCACAAGGTAAAATAAATTTCTCTTAAGAGAATTTAGACTGAATTCTGTCTCTCTTTTTCTTCACTTTCCTCTTTGATTCAGAGAGGAGCCCGGTAGACGTAACCTTGAAGAGTTAACTAAATGTTTCACACTGAAGAGACTCGCGGCTCAAACCTCAGCGCAGCTTGTTTAGGCTGATTAGATAGGAGCCAAACGATAAAGGTCACAAACATTGCGAGAAGTAACTGGTGGAGATCTCTCCTCGCCACAAAGCAAAGAAACCTCAAATACTTTTTTCCAGTCAGATTTACATTTCCATTTTCCAAGTGCCTGCCCTTATGTTTAATTTGGAGATTCTGAAGCGCAGATAGATTTATATATTCTGCAGCAGGAAAGGAACCGCTTCACAGCTTTGCAAGAGGGGATAAGGCAACAGCAGATTGTCATTCCAACAGTATGTTAAACACTTTTTCTCCAAACTTGTTGAGCTCAGACGGAGGAGTCGCGGTGTTGATATTCGGCCTCGTTTATGCTAGTCCCATTCAGTTGCTTTCACCTTGTTAAAGAAAATGTCTATCCAGCAGCTCTGCTTCTAATTAGGGGCCACTGCCCCAGAGGAGCAGGAGAGACAGAAACAGAGGGAGAAAGGTTGTTATGTTCCATGAGAGGGATTTACAGGGTGTTAAACTGAGACATTGTTACAACTGGTTACTGTTTTAGCGAAAAAAAAGAAAAAAAAGAAGCTCTACAGTAGACATCTGCCGTAACACAAAGGATACCCCACCCCCCACCCCACCCACCCCTTCACAGAGAGGGATACAAAGATTTTTGCTCATCCAAACGTCTAAATACAATTCTCACACATTCACTATTGATCCATAAACAAAACAAATATCAGTGCTTCAGAGACTGACCTTGTTACCATTATAATCCAATATTTCTATTATTAAAGATGATTTTTGCTGGACGGAGAACAAGTATTCTCGACTGTGACGCCGCAAGTTTCCAAGTGATTTTTTTTTATTATTTTGTTTTTATCATTGCACATTTTGTTTACTATTCAACAAAAGGTTGCCCCCATGCGACAAAAACCCACAGCTCCTGGTGTCATCCTGATAGTCGGAGACTCGTCCATGTTTCACCACACCTGAGCTCTGAGGGCTCACACAGTGATGCCCTTTTCTCTCCCTCAGGGAACCGAGGCTATGAAAGAGCCGAGAGAGCCTTGGTCACTTACAGAGACTGACATGCACACACCTATAACAGCTACTAGGATTATTCTAACCCAGCTCCATTATGCCCCGCTGGGCTCCAGACACGGTGCTCAGTTGATACATACAGTTTGTGAAAACGCCTGGTGGGGAATCCCAGCTTGCTGCTTGACACTAAGTTTGACAATCAGACCTAGCGGTGGGTCACAAAAGTGGCGAGTTTTTCACCTTTCAGCTTTATCTATATTCTCTACAAACCAATAATCCAAACACTGTGGGAATAACCTTATTTTTTGCTATATTAATGGGGTCATTTCAGCTCATATTGGAGAATTCATAAACTCCAGTCTGTTGAAGCCCACGTCTTTCAAACTCTAAGCTTTCAGTCTAGTATTCTGCCCTCAAAAAAAAAAAAAAGGTTACGGACATTCTATGTGCATGTACAAAAAGCTGAAAGAAGCCAGAGCACCGTGCCATGTTCACCTCACTAACAATGGTTCTTCGTAATCACCTTAATCGTTTTTATATCACGGAGCAGTCCACTTTCTTTCATGCTAACCTGACTTCCTTATCTGCTTTGTGGTTCGCAATCAGAGGCAGAAATGGCACAAAAGAGTTGGACTGTAAGTAAGTGCAGTGGAAATGGCTGCGTCCCACTCACACAGGTTTTCAGCCAACAGTTGATGTGTCTGGGTTATAATGTGGCATCAACATATGGCTTAATTGAGCTCCTCGTGCTAAGAGGAGATTACAGCCTGAGAGAACTGTTCAAACACATTACACTCTTCTCTTCCTGCTCCTGTGAAGCTAAAAGCGACTGGAGAGAGAAACACCACTGCAGTGGTCTCATGAGTAACAGCTGAGGGGTGCTATGTATTAGTAAGCAATGAGTTTCATAGCAAAACATGAGCTCGGCTCAAGGACGGCAACATATTACCACAAAAACAAAGAAGCACCAAGATGAGCCATGTTGACGCTCTATTCAATATGCTGCAAGATAACATGTATTTTGATATAACAATTGGAAATTTAATGGTGATATTTTAATAAAGCATGGAGAAAAACCCTTAAGGTCGAGAAAAGTGATGACACTGAATTAACAATTCACCAAATGTCATGTCCAGTAACACACACACACACACACACACACACACACACACACACACACACACACACACACACACACACACACACACACACACACACACACACACACACACACACACACACACACACACACACACACACAAGTTATTGCAGACATATTCTAAAACGTTGATATGCTTCACAACACTGAAACAGTGCCTTTCAAAGAACAGACTGTAATTGTAATTCCTTTGGAAGGAAAAAAAACTTAATTCATTTCTTTTAAAGTGATTTTTTAAAATTTTATTATATATTTTATTTGAATAGACTATTTTCTGAAGAATTCACACGTATTGTTCTGACACATGTCCTGTATTGTAGGAAAGCACTGGCTCATGCACTTCAATTTCCCTGGTCATTTGGATTAAATAAATCAATATTCTCCAAAGGAAGGTAGAGAAGGAAATCAACAACCCCATTTTTTTCAAGCAATACCATTTAAATAAAGTGTGAATGACAACTTTCTCGAAAAAATTATTGCTCAGAGCAGCTTGTAATAGACTCAGCCACGCGTATGTGGCTGATCAATCGTTGGTATTGTTGCAGGGTTTCAACCACAAAAAGTCCTCTCCTAAAATAAACGCTTGTGTGGTTCATTTAAATGGATTAAAGGGTTAGAAGTGCTGATTTGGACCCCCCTCATCAATGTGTGTGACATTTTGGCACAGCTTTCGGAGTGGGATAATGAAGGATGAAGTCAAAGCAAGATGGGCATTTATGTCATGGGTGTGTGCTTTAGATACAAATTTCAGCATCTGTTGAAATGTTAACTTTTATTATTATTATAGGACATAAGAGTAAAAACTTCAAGTGCACTAAACTTGCAACTGCTGGGGTAACTTAAGCAGTTTTGCAAAAGATAAATATGTTCCACTGCTTTGTTTTCCCACATGTATGTTTCAAGCTTTTATTGCATGTGAAAGTAATGTTGAAATGTCTTAAATTTGTATTCAACCTGACTTACAAATGGATATAGTTTTCTGTGCTGATAATGAGGATGAATGTAATAATAAGAATGCATTTTATTTAAAAAATCAAGCAACAAAAAAAATTGATTAAAATGAGTATCAATGTGCAATTAAAATAGCAATTGTAATATAAACATTTTAACATTACTTTATTTAAATTGCTTCTTTCAAAAAAATTCCTGATTTGTACAGTCGCTGCACTTTTCTTTGTAATTTGTGAACGCCTCAATAATCCCGGTGTATATATGCGATGTGAACGTAATGATGTTACTTTCTCTTATATAGCATAGATAACATAGTGAGAGTTACAAATCCTAGTCATCGGTTCAATAGTAACTTGACAGAATTGTATGTACTTTAAAGTCTCATCTCAAAATTTATTTTTTTAATAATTTTTTGGTCCGTCAGTATATTTTGCAATGCTGTTACATCTGTGTTACAGCAATGCATCCTTGCTATCTTTAACACAGTAAAGTGACTGTACTCGGTGAAAGGGTCCTTTTTTAGTAGCTAAAAATGTAACAGTGTGTTGGTGTGGGATGTTGCAAGCAGAGTTGGACGGCAGGAACTTAAAGAAGCTCTCCTTCCTCTGTTATTGGGTTATTACAATTTGTCTTTAGAGAATAGAGGGCCTTCTTTAGTTCTTTCAACTCACTGCTTTGCGAACTTCAAACCCTTAAAGCTCCGACAGTGCATCATCTGCCTCTGTGTGTTGCCTCCCTCAGATTGGGCTGTGGCTCTTGAAGTTTTCTACCTGTTCTCTGAGCTCTTTGAGACTTCCCTACCTGCTCAGGGTTTGTCAGATTTCATAAAAGGGAAAGCTGTTAATGCATGCATCGCATGTTCTGACCTTCCCCAACAGTTGTGTCTTTTTGAAAGTGTAAACCTTTCTGTTCAGATCTATCCCGCTCGGAGAAAAAAAAAAGAAAAAGAAGAGCAACTGTTACAGAAAAAGAGCAACGGTTTTATTTCCTAACAGAGTAAAGAGGGAGAGAGAGAGAGAGAGAGAGACCACATTTGAAAAACAGTCACATCCAGATGGAGCTATCATCTTGCCCCCCGCTATTTCACCGGTTTGTGGAGAACTTATAATGTTCATTATCTTGAAAACGTTTTCCTTTTACAGTTAATTATACTCCATTTTGATAAGTGGGTGACTATTATGTCCTCTCTAATATATGAAATAGAAGATTAACTGATTTTTAGCTTGAAGTCCTGGTGATCACACTCTGACTGTCCACTCTTTGGTGATGTGGTACAAAGTTCAGCTCTTTGCACTGAAATATGCAATTTATTTGTCATTCAAAAAAGACAAATACTTTCCAAAACAACCCAATTGATGCTGGGAAAATGTGATCAGGTAAATTAGAGGTGAAGTTTGCTGTGGGGCTCATGGTTTTAAAGGGCACAAGAGGACATGGACTGAGCTATGCGAGCCTATTCAGTGTGTGTGTTGAAGTGTAAGATTCAAGGAAGTGTGGGTGCATTCAATAAGTTGCTAATGCCACTGAAGGACAATCACAGATGGAGCTCCTATAATAATTAATGTGAGCATGGCAGGGTTCCAAAGCCTGGGAAATAACCAAAGTGTGTTTGATCCACTGCTTGTCTTTAATGAAGTGCAGGAGGCTAATTCAGTGCACAGATTTAACTTCATTACTGCAGGTGAGCGGAGCCTTCGTCTTACTGCTCAGAAAAGAGGGAATGAAAAGGAAAACGGTGCCGGATGGGGACTGCATCGCCTACTTTTGAATACTCTGGTCTCTCAAACTGCCTCTTCTCTATACGCAAGGCAAGGTTTTTAATTTGTTCCATAATAGAATTCATCTCAAGCATCTCAGCCATTAAGTGCTCTGCATTTGTCGCAGGCTGAAGAGCAGGAGAGTGGGATGGATTTCATTAGGCAATCTGGGGCAGCAGAGGAGCACAGGAAGCTCTCTACTACTCTTTCTCTTTTATTCTTATTTCAGTATCCCTAACTCTTGATTTCATACGTCATTTTCTTTTTTCATTCATTCCCTCGACCTCTACATCTTACTGGTCTAATGTGCAAAAAACCCTTTTCCATCTCCCGTCACTGGCACAGTTAGGCACTTATGACTTTAGGGTTGAGACTGCTGTCCTCTCAGCTGATGTATTTTACCAAGTGAAACTCCAGGCTTCATCATTTTTGCCTCCTCTTGGTCATTTGGCCATTTATTATTACCTCATCTGCACCATCTGCCCCTTCTGGGGGCAACACCAGGTCTTAGTGAACCTCTCACTGCATCTTAAAAGCATTAACTGTGGGTGGGGACTGATGGATGGTAATGGCCTATCTCAATGCAACGTCCCTAAGCGCCTCTGAAGTGGTCTGTAGGCTTCTTCCAGGTCAGAGGAAGAGCTCAGACAAAAGTGAAATGTCACCGAACGTCATGACTGAGGTAGGAAGACAAAAAACCCAACCCAAGTTCACTTAGATTTTCTTTGTACTGGATTTTGAAATAATGTTGAGAAAATTATTTTGTGAAACTACAATACTGAAATTGTCCAACTCGGGGATGTTGAGGAAGTGGAGAGACAAGAAATGGAAACGGGGTGCACATTGTTGGACAGGGAGTTTTGGGATGGGGCACCTAAGGGCTGCATCCCTATGTCAGGCCCCAGGGAAATGCCTCGCAGACAAATGGTAGGGAATGTGACCTAACGCCGCGGAAATGGTCATGTTTAATTTAACAAACAGATGGCAGGGGTATCTGAATTGGAGGGGGTGAGGGGTGGGGGTACTAGTGAAGCAACAAGCCTGCCTGGAGGTTTTTTTTCCCCCCCAGCCGAGAGCCCTTGTAAAATGAAGACTGCAAGTCTATTCCATGACAGAAGTCTGCTCTGTTTATGTAAACACAAAAATTATCTGAGGAAAATAATCATCAACAGTGAGTAATTGTGTTTTCTTCTTTTAAGGTTCCTGTCACCTCATATCTATTAACACTACCTGAGAGTTAAATGAAGAATTGCTTCACAACAAATAAAGAGCTCCAGTTAAACACAAGGATTGCGATCAGTTTTGTTTTGGGATTTAATGTCCACGTGCCGTTTGATGATGCACTTGTATTGTGGATGATGATACAGAGATGTCATGACAGCTTTGATGGCTGCAAAGTATTAACTACAATGTATGTATTATACTAATGGAGATGGTTTTGTGCAGCTCATGGATGGGAAAACAACATTACTCTCTGCTATATGCACGCCGCAACAAATAGGACAGCACCATTTTGCTGATGGCACTGATGTTCTCACAACATCGAGGGAGTTTTTGCATGATTTAGATTGATTTTAACTTTGTATGGATGCCACGGGGAGCGCTCTGAGAAACCAACGCAAACACAACCAGGAGGGAGGGAAAAAGGTGATCTGTTCTACTTGCACACCTCATCGAATGGCATGGCTTTTGTGTTTTTCGAGAGTGGAGAAAGGTGATTGTGTGTTATTCTTGCCTCAGGTAGTCCCTGCGACAGAGGATGAGGTTGGCTTTCGTGTAGAGGGTGGAGCCCACCTCCCCCAGGCGGCAGTCGCAGCAGGCACATTTGAGACAGTCCTCATGCCAGTATTTGTCCAGGGCCTTGAGCAGGTAGCGGTCTTTAATCTTCCGATTGCAGCCAGCACACCCCTTCTGTTTCCCTTTGGGCTGGACGGAGAGCATCGGCACACCTGTAGTGATAAGGAGACAAACAGCCATGCGTGATTTACGGCCCAGGAACACGAGTGACTTTTCATGTTCTCTTTTTGATAAGCTGGCTGCTTCTCGAGGCGTCTAAGCCTGGCTCGCACACGGCCACATTGCACTGCCACAGCACACTGCCTACCTGCTTCATATGCATTAAAGAAAACATTCTTCCATGTAGATAGGCACACGGGTCACATTGGACAACAAAGCCTTGCCTTACTTGTTCCACCAAGAACATGCTGTAATACAAAAGTTACATGATCACTGGTGGCAGGCTTCAGTGGAGGAAGCGCGTCTTGTGTTTTTTTTTTTCCCTGAGAATAAAACACACAATGTTTATTTGCTTACTGTGGTATTTACAACAAGCTGTGTAGTACGTTAGTTACCTACCATTTCATCAAAGCCCATTTCACTCAACTGTCCACAGCTGTAAAAGCTCCTCATGGGCTTTGTTTGGTATAGATTAACATTAACCTTTTAAAAAGCCTCTGACCACAAAAACGTTGCTACCAGACCCCAGTGAGATATGTTATGGCCTAAGTGCCTTTTAGCATACACTCACTCTCTGTTTTTTACATACACACACAAGGACCCACACTGATGGGCTCACTCACTCAGACACACACACACACACACACACACACACACACACACACACACACACACACACACACACACACACACACACACACACACACACACACACACACACACACACACACACACACACACACACACACACACACACACACACACACACACACACACACACACACACACACACACAGAGCTCCCTACTCAGAGCATTACAGCCTTTCCTCCTTTTACACTTATCTGTACTCATGTGTCTGCAATGAGCGAGCCTAAGTTACCAAACTCGCAAATTGCCCTGCTGTCACGCAGGTCCCCTTTAAGTGCGCCTTTTAGCCTCCTAAAGGACAAATAAAGTCCATTTAATAACTGCACTAAACACTAATAGTCTATGTGTGGTTGACATTTGTGTTTGGACTAAAAGCCCCCCTCAGGCCACTGCTGGTACAGAGGCAGGGGCGCGCAGCTCCCCTCTGTAGCACTAACAGGTCTGCCACAGCTGAAAGCACAAGACAACAGCTCTTAAGACACTCTCTCACACACTGAGCTATTGATCCGTCTAAAAGAACACACAGTGGACGCCACTTGCCACTCTACTTTCAAAACACATTTCTCTCTCTCTCTTTCCATGAAAAAAAAAAAAGACTGGACACTCTGCATCACAGGGGGCTAGGCCAACAATTTGTATGTGTGGGTATCTGTAAAGGCCCATTTTAAAGTCATGTTATACTCCGTTTTATATGAAATGTCACTCGTTCACTGTTGCACTTTAGAGGTCTGCAGTGGTACATTTTCTCCAACCCTGATAAAGTTTGAATTTACATTTCTGTCGCAGGAGTGTGTGCACAAATGTATCAGTGTGTGTATTCTGTAGCTGTGCAATGTTAACTGTGATTGTAGTCATTCTGAAGCCTGGCCTGTTATTTAACTATAACTTTTACAGTTTGCTGAATGACAAAAACAACCTCAGCGAGGGACAAGAAACTGTTTCTGTCTGTATTGTTTTCTTAGCCAACTCTGGCGAGTGTGCGTTCTTTCACAAAATAACTGTGTGGCACTTTTTCTTTTTTTTTTTTTTTAAAGAGATTTGGTTCAAATGGAAATCATCATCGTTTTCTCTTTTTTTCTGTGTGTTCCACATGTGTGCACACATATGGAAATGAACTCAAAGTACCTTATCAGATCCAGATTCAGACGCTGCAATTTTTGGCCATTGCCACATCAATAATGCTATGAATGTAATATAATTAGCATTTCCCCCTTTTAAAGAAGAGGTGAAAGAAATAGGAGAGCTTGTTAGTCAAATTTATAGCTTTGGTTTATATGTCAGTAAGTGCTCCAGTGGTGTTGAGCCGTCTTATTTCTTTATCAGAAGTGGAAAGGAGAGGCTAATTGGTCCAGTGCTGGTGATGGGAGCCATCAATTAGTGTTCTGCCTGCCCTCCAGCTCCCTCACCTCCCTCCCTTCCCAAAACAGACCCCTTGAAGCTGGCGCATTAGGATCACAAAACCTGCTATAAATACCAATGTTCAGTGTAAATGAAGCTAAAAAGCTTCAAATTCAAGCCACACTGGATAAGGGCGGACTCTTCTACCTGTATTTCATGGCTTGTTAGGGGAGCTCTCTGCAGGTATGCCAACAGTGCTCGCCTGACAGGCTTCTACAGAACTAAAAACAGTCTTAATGAGGAGAGAGAAAATGTGTGTGTGTGTGTGCGCACGCGCACGTATGTGCCTGTGCTTATGTGTACGTGTGTGTGCTTCAAAGCTTGTGCGAAGGAAAAGAAAGGAGTTTCTTCAATTCCCTCAGGGATCACAAAAATCTTTAATTTGCCTTTTATGACACCTAATTAGTTATTCTGCTCAAAATCTTTGCTTTAAATAAGAGAACTAATTATACAAAAAGGTCGTTCCTCCACCTCCAGAGAACTACTCCTAATTGGTTGAGACCACCACCCGCCACACATTCCTTAAACATATCGTGTGTGTTTTACATCACGTTTGAAAAGGCCAAAGCTTAACCTATCCTGGAGCTGCTGTATGCAGCTCACCTCCGCTACTAGATGCACACTTTGTTTAAAACCCTGCTCAGCATCATTAAAGTGACAACACAGTCTGTGTCTTGGTGCGACCTGGCTTCTGTGTTTGCAGTTAGTCTGACATTCATTTATTCGTGCATATGTCCTGGTCCTTCAGGCCTGACTGCGAGAGAGATGTCTCTATGAAGAAACACCTAATGCCTACCAGGAACCCAGTGCGCTTGTTCAACTGATGCCTCTTTCTCGAAGCCATTGTGGGGAACAAACATGAGTTTGATGTCTTGTACCAAAGCAGCCTCTGGAAAACAGCTTTAATAGTAGTGTGGCAAGCGGTAGCTAAAACCTGCTAAACAAAGAGCGGTGACGGAAAAAAAAAAATGATTGTGTAAAGTAAATGTCTTTTCAATTCCCTTAATGCCACCAGACATTTTCTTGCACCTGTCACCACTCCCGGCGCGCTGAGAAACGGTGGAGTAGAACAGAACCTCCAATTCTTGCCACCTCCCAGAAAGAAAAGCTGCATTATGAAAGGAAGCAGCAGACTAGGAGGCAGCCTCCACTTAATCCAATCCATTTAACAGATACAAGTGCCACTGACCTTCCAGTGTCATTTGATGTCACCAAAAGCATGCCTCTCCACATCACGATTCATTCTCCAACAAGGGATGCATTTTACCCCTCAAAGTGGAGAGACAGCACTTGCCCTGCCAAATATTCTTCCTGAGCAGGAATTTAATTTGCCATTAGCACTGTGTGTGGAGGCCTGTCATGGCTCTCTTTCTTCTAGATTGTATCTCTCAAGAATATGTACAGTTAGTTTTACTCAACCCAAGCAGTCTGTCAGAGCATGTATTTTCCATTATAGATAGTATCCGACTTGTGTTACCCTATTTACACTTCAATCTCTGTAGCTATCAAAAATCACATCAGTTCACTAACCTTTGTGATATGTTAAAGGTTTTAAAAGGAATCCTGCAGTATGTAGCACTCAAGGAAATATTTGAAAATAGGAAGGAAAAAAAAAACATTTCTTAAATAGACATAGCAAGACTGAACAGACAGATGATTTGTGCCAAACGCCTGTCTCTGTCTTATCACTAAAATGTTTGGATGTGTTTGTCAAAACAAGTGAGAAGGCGTTTGAATTGTATCCTTCATGTATACACATTTCCTGGGAATCACAGACCCAAAAGCAGCTATACTCTGTGTCGTGTTGTTTGGGATGTCAGGGATAAATCACAAGTCTTATAGTCTAAACTATTTGTATTCCCATTTTTACTGTCGTTCACAATCTTAGAAACCTAAACTAGCAGTTTGTTTTTTCTTACAATAATTGACTACACAGCCCACTATCAAGATATTGACAAATGATTTTAATGAATTTATTTCTTTTTTTGCAGGAAATTCACTTTCAAATGATGGCACTCTTCCCTCCACTACTACACTCATGATCCCAGTGGACCAGCTGCTCTCACAAGCACTCACCCTTAATGGTAGGAAGGACAGTTACATCTGCTTCTGTGTTTTGTTAAATGCCTTTTGATCAATTAAAAGCACTGACGCCATGGTGTGATGCAGGCTTTTCTGGTTCATGGGGAGGTAAAGGATCTTGATGAGAATCGCTCAGCCTTCCTGACACATGGGGCGGGAGGTGGGCTTTCAAGGAAGTGGAAGCTGGCCCTGGGTGGGCCTCCTCTCAGGGGCCCCCTATAATTCCAACTCCCAGCTGCACTAAATAAGAAACTGTTAGCCACCAGCGTGGTGAATGCACTGACTAGGATACCCAGGGAAATTAAATACTACATTACCAAATTATTGCATTTATCTGGAACAAGTACATTTGTCTTCATCTTCATCCTCATCATCATAATCACCACCACTACTATAATCTCTCAATTCAAAGCACTCCTGCACACATCATCCAGACATTAATGGGCAACAGTGACTATATAAACTGCAGCATAAGGTTACCAAATAACAGTGAACTAACAATACGTAACAGAATCACTCATATTAAACACATTTGCAAAATATTAAATTATATTGGAGTATTTATTCACCTGCACCCTTTTCCGGTGTTGCGACGGCAAGTTATTGCAACTTGGCTAGTTTTCACATGGGATGCTCTTTCTGTAGCAACAAAGGTTTAAACCTGGGTCCCACACTCTCAAGGTGAAGACTTTCCCCAATGTGCCACTTTGGATTAATTATGCTGCAACATATTTCAATACAGATGAGTACAGAGTTAAGTAATTCATTCTATAGATAGGAGGTTCAAACATGGATAACCATATAAAATAGCTAAATTTGGAAATTACGGCATTAGTTCCACATTAGACCAACTCTCAGTCTGCAATTTAAAAGCTTTAGTGCCAATTCACCCCCTCCCCATCTTTTGTGTTTCTGCCACCACTGTAAATGCGGTGGCCATGGCAATCCCAAATAAAATTTGTCCCTGGGCCAAGGTGTCTGCGTCTGAGGTTAATAGGGATCTCATGCAGATGTCTTGCCATTGTGTGCATAAATCAGCCCCTTTCATTGAGCTACTATCATGTCTGTAATTGAGCCCATAGACATGTTTTTCTATCGCCAAGACAAAACACAAGACATCTGGTAATAATATCATCTGGAATACAACATGCCAGTTGAAAGCAGACTGATGAGCATATTCTGAATGATAAACAAAATAAAGACCACTGACTCATATTTCTATCCTTAGTTGTGGCATAAAAGAGTAGGGGAAAAGGATACGCATGAACACACACGCACACGCACACACACACACACACACACACACACACACACACACACACACACACACACACACACACACACACACACACACACACACACACACACACACACACACACACACACACACACACACAAAGAGACATAAGCATTCACTCTCAAATTAGGTAGTTTCTTACAAGGCCCAAGTCAATATTACATTTCATACTGGCTGTGTTTTTTTCTTATAATTTGCTCTGAGAGCCTTCTATATTACTGTATGGCATGCTACTTTTCCAGATGGTTGTGTATGAATGCTGGGGTCTGTGAGGTGATTTCTGGGACTGTATGCATGCTATGATTATGACATAATTAACACCCACAGTAAGTGGGAGAGCGAGCAGACAGGGCTGGTGGAGTTGAGGAGGGGACTGTTCATTAACAAGATGCACTCTCTCAAACTTTGCAGCTTGCTGCGGCTAATAAGCCCCGCTGAAACGGAGCCCAGCCGTCCCTTACATTGACCCTGGCACTGCCCAGGATAAGGGAGGGTTTTGTCTCCTGGAATAATTGCTCTTTTCACATGTTACAAGTGTCCTGACCCCCACGGTCGGCAGCCACTTTCCCTACCATAATTACTCCTGATCCGCTCCAAATGAGTCAGCCGCATTAGGGCTGCAATAACACTGGCCCAGCTTCAAGCGCGGCGTGGGGAGTCTCAGCAGAGCAGCCTGGAACAGGACTGCCTTTTCTCCCAGCCCACGGTCATTTCCATCACGTCAGAGGTGCATTTCTTACACTTGAAGTCAGCACGAAGGCCCTGGGCCCTTTACTGAGGCTTACAGAAGGCATTGTTAGCTCCTGGTGCTCACTGCTCACTGTGGTTTGGCTGCAGACTCCATCCCAATTAACGGAAAACTTCATTAGGGTGTTTTTTCCACTTTTCAGCCCCCTATTATTTTTAATTTATTCACATGGGGTTAATTAAAAGAAATGTATCACAGAGATATGCAACAGCTTTCTAATTAAATTCATTGCTGCCTTTTTTTTTTAAAGACATGAAACTGGCAGAGTTTCCAAATTATTACAGAAGGCAACTTGTTCCAACACTTGGTTGCTCAGTAGTAGGTTGAGATTAGAGCTCTGCAAGGTAAGCCGTCAGCAGCAGGAGCAGAGTGGGAGAGGGGGAGATGGGGAAAGGAAATGAGAGCGAGGGAATATGATGAATGAGGAGGAGGAGAAAAGACACAAAACATTGAGGGTTTTATCATGCAGGTTTACCTCAAATAAACCCATGAGAGCTCTGAACGAAGGAGGACTGTCAGGAGTGTTGACAGAGCAAGGAGAAGATTTGGTATTTCATCCAACCAATCGAATGTAGGTGTGCTGTTAGGCTTTGACTGCTCTTGCTATTGAGGTATTTTGTTCTTGAAACCTCCCATTTTGCCATTTTTCCATTTAAGAGCAAGCTGTCAATAACTACGAAGGTGAATACATCTTCATCTTCAGTCCTCATGGAGTAGGTACAAGAGCAGCTGACATTTCCTCCACAGTCTACATTTGAGATCGCATAAAGGAAAAATCCATCTTTTCTTAAACTATACGCTTTTAAACTTTCATACAAGAGGCAATCTTATCTGCCACTTTATGATTCCTGTCAAAAAAAAAAAAAAAATCAAACCATTAGACCTGTCACAGCCACTTTCCGCCATCCGGAAAAGAATGCACAAACACTTTTTAGTCCACATTAAAAATGCATTTGCACAGGAATAAATGTAGCCCTCTAAAGTTTGTGTCACTCATGAGGTCAGGAAGTGATGTACAAAATCCTCCCCACTCCCCAGCAATTACTGCGCACTTATTATTTGAAAGGATATGCCAGGAGACAGGTGTGCCATTCAGGGTTCTCAGTGAGTTGAAAATGGACGGGAAGAAGGAACACCATACTGTGGCGCACTGTGTGAGGTTCTTTAATCTTGAATAATGCAAATTCCCCACAGGGGGCAGTTATTTAGCCGCATAGGCCTCTAATGTCATTCATGCACCTACTCCCACACCTGATGGGGTAAATAATGAGGAAGGCTGGGTGGGTGCACAATTAGAGGAAAGGTCTCGCTGAAGACGGAGTGAGAACATGTGAGATGGTAAACTAAGCCGTCTCATCTGAAAGCTCTCAAGAGAGAAATAATGTAGATGATATTTGATGTTTCATTATGAAAATGGCTTTAATGAAATGCTTTTATATTAACTCTTATTATAAAGATTGACTTTATTTCCTCGAGGAGTAGTTCCTGTGACTGGATGAAATCAAGCCTTCGCTCAGCTCGACACAACTGGTCGACTGAAATGAAAAAAGATGACATGCAAAGTAAAAACGAAAGAAAGTAACGGGGGGGCCAGTCTGGATATCTGGGAGACAAGTTTAAGTTAATGCCAGGTTCACTGGAAATGTGTGTCAGTTTGCCTCTGAGTCTGTAGTTACAAACATCAGTGTTAAAGGCTGATTAAATCAACAACTTCAATATCCAAACCTAATCCGTTAGCTTTAAGGGACACAGAACTATTTCCCTTAATCACACGCTTTAATTAGGTACTTAAGATTGTATTTACTGAAGGTCATCCAATAAGAGATTAGTTCTCAGCAAGTTGGCTGTTGTTTAGGAGAAAGCACCCCCAGCTTTCCTATTTACCAACAAGACAACTGTAACATCTCAGGAAAGTGCGAAGCATCCACCCTGCTTTACTTTGAATGTGTCTGTTAAAGCCTCTCAGGAAACTGTGAATTGTGTCGCTTTTGACATAAATTCATGCAACATTTTTTGTTCTTCCAAAAATAGTTGCGCAAAGGTCATTTTGAAGAGACTTAGATTACATACTGTACCACTGCTGCATTTGAAAATAGAAAAACTGCAAATATACTGTCCAGTAAAATTACAGGACTTGGCGGTGCAGTGATACAGAGAAAGTCAGTGAGGATCGAACAAAAGAGGCAGCAGTGAGACAGAAAATCGGCAGCATGTCTGAATGTGATATGAAACATCCATCACTTCAAGCCAAACTCACTTTTTGAAACTCAACCTGCAGAACACAGAAAGTAAAGCTGTGGTAAAAGCGGTTGAACAGCTTGAAGGTCTCACTAGCAGCCACTAGAGGCTGTTTTGCTCTTTTCACCCACAAAAACAAAGGCTCTTTTACTGGCCAACCAACACTGCCCCCCTAAGTGCCACACGCTCACATAGACACAGAGCATAAAACAAGTGAAATTACTCAGCAACAATGATCATCAAAGCTTTTACACACAGGAAATGTAGCATTGGCAGGGATTCCAATTGGCACTTTACGGAGAGCACAACAGACCTGCTCATATAGACTCCTAAATGTAGAGCAGAGCAATATTGCGATATTATATTTCTGCAGGTGTCTTGTCCCTCGCTGTTATGCATAAGCCTATACTAATCAAACCAATGAATACTTGATTTACAACTTAAAGGCACGTGGCTGTTACTGTAAACTGTCTACTGCTTCTTCTCAGATACATTTTATTGAAAAATAAGATAAATCTACATTCACTTTCAAATAGGAATTTTCCCTAAAAAGATCATTAAATATATCTTTTTTTTTAAAACTTTTGTATGTACCTCAATAACCTCATGCCATCTTCTAATCTGCATCTCCACAAGAGTGCATTACCAACATTTTTTAATTTAGCATATTTTGTTTATATTGTGCCGGGAGGATCCCACTGCCAGGTAGACCTGGCCAGGGTTACAACCGTTATAAGACAGTAATTAAAGGACAAAGCAAAACCTTGAGACATATATAAAAGTATCTCATGAAAACATAGTGTAGTACAGCTAATTAGACACATGGAACCCATAAGAGAAGCTGCAAATTCCTCCCTCGGCATATTTTATTAAAGAATTCATTAAAGGATATTAGTGTTTCTAGCTTGATATCTTTTAACAAATGATTCCACAACTGGGGTGCAGAATATAAAAAGGCACTTTTTCTCTATAACTGTCTAAAGTACAAGCACAAAGGGGAGAGACTGAAGCTCGACCTTTGTTGGTTAAAGGCCATGTCTTTCCTTCGTGATTTTGATTGGGATAACTAAAAAAAAATATTTGGTAGTCAACATTATTTTGTGAAAGTTCTTAAAAAGAAACATGTACGCCTCTTTGTTTTTAATGTTTAAAAAGAAACACTTGCCCCAGTCTGAATTAAAGATCCAGTCAAGGCTCGCTGACACATTAGGGCGACTCTGTATCAATAAGAATCATGCAGTTATACTGCGCTTTCCCTTTGTGCCTCTATTCTCCCAGACTCCACGCCGTGTTTGCAGAAGTTGTGTAAAGCATGTCAGCTCATGCTTCTAATATCTTCCTTGCCTACAATGACATATACCGCGAAAAAAAAACATGAATATCTTAAAGGAGAAGCGAAAGAGTGAGAAAGCTGAAAGTGTGCAAAAGAACAAGAAAGATCAGATGAAGGTCACGATTGGGAACACATTTTGTGGACGCCAAGAGCTATAGGAGTTACGAGAAACGATCTACATTGCAGCGAGTCAGATAACCGACAATGAGTTTGACAACTAAAAACCGACTTACAACTGTTGACAAAGTTGATATTCTCCTGAAGCACAATGAAGAGCGCTTGCACATTTGATGTGTCACTTGGTTTCTCGCAGAAGCTTTTTGGTTTTGTGTGCACAACTTGTGATACACTGAGCGCTTCTTCAACGTTACAGCAGCAGTGCAAATCTTTTTTTTCTTTTTCTTTTTGGTGACTGGTATTGACCTTAAAAAGTCAGTGTCATTCAAGTTATGACACATGCAGTGAGACTTTATAGAAATATGCATCGAGGGACTACTTCAGGAGGGATTAAACAAGACCTGCTTAATACTCAATGAATAATAGATTAGCTCATGACACAGGAAATGTGTTAAGATCACTGCAATTATGATTTTAGATTTACACCCGAACAAAGCACTGCACTACTATAAACATGTAAACATTCAATTTTAGTCTCAGCGCAAAATTCTATGGAGCACGTCGTTTGCACAATCCTTTCCGCATTAATACAGCAGTGAACTGCCGAAGAGCCACAGCTGGTGACATTGTAGTTTTGACATCTGCTCGTCTCAAGAACTTTGCTGCATGTCATCCCTCTTTCCCCACCCCCCATCTCCTGTCTTTCTTTTGTAAGCCTATCATGACAGAATAAAGGGGAAATGATTTTCCTGAGAGCAAAGAATAATCTTTACAGAGTGCAACGAATACCAAACAAGTCAGAACAGTGAGCGCGCAGTAGGTAAACAGGTGAATAAATAACTGTGTGCAAAAGGAAACTCCTGAGATGTTTGAGATGTCAGGAAGTGTGCACACGTGTGATGGGTATTTTTCTTTTGTATTGTAGGCGTCAATTAACATATTCTTAGATCCAGATGACGTAATTCAGCAAGTAATCAAATGTACGGCTTTGAGAACAGTTCTGTACAACAATTATGACACACCTATGTCTGCATCCAGAAATGACACTTCAAAAGTAGTGATTCCCCCCAACTTGTCAGCATACTGTAGATTTTGTTACAGGTTCAGCTGCCACTCCTACAGCGTTTGTCTCGTACATACATGGTGAAAATGTTGAATTTTTTTGTTTTTTTAATGGCTTTAACTTCTACAAGTTATTTCTCCTTTTTAGTGCAAATGGAACTAGAGGGGTCAGACGTGGGACAACACAACAGAGCTCATCTGTAGTCTGTGATGCATGGGGCATAACCGCAGATCTTGTGAGGATCTCTGTGATAACATGGCTAGCATGTGGCCTCCGGTGATAATAAAAGGGATGCTCTTACAGCTCAAGTGTGCATAATTGAGTTTGTGTGCCACACTGATGAGTGCAGCCATTTACATCGAAGGCAGGTGGGCGCGCTCGCTAACACATGTCTCTTAAGTCTCAATCCAGTCCCTTTGAATTCCACTTAGATCACAGAAAATGATACACATCTCCCGCACTCGTAAATGTGAAATGATCAGGACTGATAGGGATCTAGGGGTTTAGTGGTGACAGACGAAATTGTCTCTAGTGAGAATTCTGCATTTGTAAGATCAGACTCAGATTAGATGGAATTAAACACTCACTGCTGAAAATGGTATTAATGTGATTTTGTGCTAATTTTTTCCTGAGCTTAGCTGAAATGGAAAATGAGAACAGCTTTAGCATAATATGGGGTGGGGGCAAAATACTGGGCATCAGATAGGTTACCTGTTAATGTAGAGTAGGCAATATTATTATTACATATGCACAATTTGGAAGCATTTTACAATATCTATGCACATTTAAAAAAAAAAAAGGAGATTAATCTATGCAGGCGACACTTCTGTCTCCTGACAATATGTTGTAGAGGAAATTGGTAAAGTGCAGCAAAGGCAATGCAGGTGACTTTAATAAAGCTTAATAAAAAAAACAAACTGTAGTGACTTAAGAAATATCAAATGAAGCAATGTGTTTTTTTTAATATTGTTCGAGGCCTTGAGCACCAAAACCAGATGTAATTTCAATATTTGAAATGGGCAAGTTTAATTTTGAAGTAAGAGCAAACCAATAAGCCGAGAAAATAGCAAATACAAGAGAGCAAATTGCATTCCTTTGTAAAAGTGAAAAGACTTAAGGAACATATAAAAGTAATCTCCAGCTGGAAATTAGAAATCAACCCTCAGAAACCAAATAACAGAAAAGAAATATTGCTGTCCACTTTCTAAATCAATATAACATCGCTACAAGACAGTATTACCATGGTAACGCTGGTAAAGAATGAAGCAATTCTTATTATTTCAAAATAAAAATCGGAGCCCCAAGCCCAAGTTTTATTACAGCAGCCGACAGATCGCCAGTCTGTATTCATGTGAAGCATTGCTTTTCAAGCTCCTGCTTTATGAATGCACAAATTTCACCGGACAGGGTGATAACACGATCTAAAATTAACAAGCACAGGTAACCAGGAATTTATCAGTAGCTGGAGGATTTATCTTTTGCCGGGTCTGTAAAAAGTATACAGGAGTTATGTTAATGTTCAGCAGAAATGTGCCTTCAGCTTGGATCCACTTTCTTCTCCTGCTGTTGGTATGAAGAAGAAGAGAAAATGGCTGAGTTGCTCTTTCCTCTCAAATTAGACACAAATTGGAACCTCATATCGAGGGCTGAAATAAAAATGTTGACACAGAATATTTTGGAACATTCATTGCTAACCATAACCTGCGTATTAGGTCGTTTCACAGAGCAGAGTCTGTATTTCTCTCCCAGGCCTCCTCCATATTCCCAGACTCGGAGCTTTACCAGAGATTACAAGTTATTGACCTGAACATCTGAGAAAAAAGCTGGGAATTTCCAATGTGCTTGTTAAGTTATCTTGGAGTTGTGCAACAATATGAGCAGGTGCCTGCATCCAACATGAAACTAACATAAATGTACGTTTGGTTTGAAAGACAGAAAGATAAAATGACCATAAACAGCTGAGTTTCGCGTAAAATGTTTCACATTTAATAGATCGATACAGTGGGACATGTTTGTATGGGACAGGTTTCCTCAATGAAGCTGAGGAAAAGTGTGCTGGGATTCATTCCTGGTGATTGTTTTTGCGGCACAATTTGTAGCAGACTTTTCTGAGACATGTCAGCGTTCAGAAACAGTCTGCCAAACAAGCGGCATCTTTACTTTGTTGCCAACTTGGAGCACAGACTTTGAACACCACAACAAACACGCTGATGACCTGTTTTATTGGCCACATAAGGACTAAATATGGACACTTAAGCTGCTCGCACAAACTCACGTGCATGAAAGTAAATCAATCACGAAAAACAGAGTAATCATACACATACGCAATCCCAAAACACTAACCCACACCCCTGTCATCTCCGACTGCACGCATTTATGTGTGCATCCACTAAGTGGATACATTAGACAAGAAGGTAGAATTGACAAGCCTATAACTTTAGAGCCAATAAACGATAAGAGGCACCACAGTGAAAGAGACCAGATCCGAGCTGCTCTGTTGACAACCTGGCCAAAATGCTGGAGCTGCTGGTTGGGACCAGCAAATAAAGGGTGAAGCTTTTAGGCAATGAGCAGCAGGTGATCTCAGCTTTTCTGCAAGTCCTAATGCTCCTAAAAGCCTCTCTCCCTGGTTCTGTAATTGGGCATCAGTAGTTAATGTAGTATTGACTGCATTACATGCTCCTGTGCATCCTTTCCCACTAATGCCATTTGCATCACCTTGTACATTTACCATATTGCTTAGCCAATAACTGTTAAAAGCAATCTGAATCATGAATCATATAGGGAACTTTTAGCTAGACAGACATCCAAAGGAGGCAATTTACAGTTGAGTTAATTTGAGTACATTAGCAGCACAACATGGATTCAGCCAGACAGACCAATTTATGTCTCTGCCGCAATCCTTTTATTGGTTTTTAGATGTGTAAGTGAAAGGATGCTCCGCTAAAGACGAACGAAATATCCATTTTCAAACATAAATAATGGGTTACAGATGCATCCATTACTTCTGGGGGAGGAGGAGCCTTGGATAAACTCAAGTGTACAACATAAATGCACCACACTTTGAGAAGTACCACACAAAAAACAAATGTGCTTTATGATTTGTAGAAGCTGTCACAGTGGATGGCAGCAGGTGGTCTACCAAATCAGGCTTAGTGATGAAATACAGAAAAAGATCAGAGGACTGAAGGTACATAAATACTCCTTCTGTAAATAGCCCATTCTTAAAGATATCTAATCTACTGAATAAATGTATTCAGCGCATATGCACTGAAAACCATTTAGACCCGAAAGTGATGAATGCGCTGCACATCTGAACATCAGTTTAATCCAAAATGGGACGTCATTAGTGGCGAGTTTGATTTAAATTAAAATTAATTAGATTGCCTCACCCATTAACCTAAATACATTGAAATAGATAAGTAATGCAAGTAGGCCTATTTGGATGGAAAGTGAGCGAGCGTTGCGCGGCGCTATCCATAATTTGCAATCAAGTTAAAAGCACTCTCCTGTCATCTCCCATCCCGTGGTGATGTCAAAGGCTGCCTCGCCAACTTCACAGACGCGAAAAGCACTTAAGAGGAGGAAAGAAACCAGGAGCCACATGCACTGCAGTCTACTGTGGAGTCTGCTCACAAACTCCGGTTTTCCAGCATCTTCAACGTCTCCTGCAAAAAAAAAATCTGCCTTAAATAAACGTGCAAAGAGAAAAAGAGAGAGGGGGAAAAAAACAACCCCCCCCCCCTAAAAAAAAAAGCAGTAGAGTCGAGGTGGTGTGTTTAGTGGCGGTGCACGGAGGCAGTCGGTGAAAAACACGGACCCTGCCGTGACTGGAGCGGGGCTTTAAGAGCTGGTGTGTGGAGCGCAGGCAGGCTGCGGGTGCGCAGGGTCCGGGCGGCGGGAGGGGAAAATGTCAGTAGTTTGCCGTTGTTACTCCGACCAGGTTAAAGCATCCTGCGGCGGCTGAGAGATCGTGTTACTCACCCTCTTCCTTGTCCAACACCATCGTCCTGAGGAACGAGGAGTCCTTCCCCGGGCGATCCGTCCTCGGCTCCTTGCAGGCTGCACCGCTCGGTCTGCTCGGAGCTGCTCCTGGAAATGGCTTTGAAACGCGCGGCTGACTAGACTACGCCTCGATGAACCAACAACAACAAAAAAAAAAGAAAGAAAAAAAAAAAAGAAAAAGGCTGGAGAGATGAATTGCCGTCTGCACGTTTTCTCCCCCCTATCAATAATAATTCGGAATACGGCGATAAACGCGGCGAGAACCCTCAAACCGGGCTGAACTGTGATGCGAATAAACAGCGATCGAACAGCGTTGGTCGCTCTTGATAAATTCCATGCGAATAAGAGACGGAGGGGGAAAAAAGGCAAAACAATGAAAAGCGATGTAAATCGAGTGTCGCCTATCTGTAAAATGTGCACACGCGGTGGGATCAGACGCTCAGACTGATCGGCTGAGCTCCCCGAGCTGTTAATATTCTCCCTTTCTCCTTCTCATTTGCTCCCAAACAGCAACTATATTCAAACAAATCCAATTGCAAATCTGACAACTGCTAAAAGCAAACTCGCACCGCCTCTCTCCCAGTTTATGTGCCGCGCTCGCCTCTGCTGCCACTGAATAAATGCGCGCAGTTTCCAGAGACCCTCGGATTCCCCTGTTAATTAAATCAATTCATTATGCTCAGATCTGATTAGCAGCCCTTCCCCCCTCTTTGAATCAATTATTCAATACACAAACATAATTGCTTGTGCCAGAGGTGTCTAAGTATTAGCTTATTTAACTCCAAGGACACTAATTACCCCTAGGGCAAGGGAACTTTTCTCATTAATTCTGACAAAACACAAAAGCACAGCTAAGGGAAAGTGCGCGTGCGCGCGTGTGTTTGTGTGCGTGTATGTGTGTGTGACTGCCAGTCTTAATGTGCGTGATAGAGAGAGAGAGGGGAGAGAGAGAGAGAGAGCGCATACACGCAAGATTGTATTGATGCACGTGCGCACGCACGCGGGCGCGTGTGTGCGAGAGAGAGAGAGAGAGAGGAAGAGTGATGTGATGCTGCCCCTTCAGTGCCCGGTACAGTTTGGGTAAACATGAAATGCGCTTATTGTTTTCTTCTCCTCTGTACTTTTCTCCTGCAGAATTTAATAGAAATAACATCTAATTGTGGTCTATTTAGCAGTTAATTAGTGTCCAGACGCAGTTATCGCGCAGGCTGCAGATAAACAGTCGTTTCAAAAGAGACAGCACAACAGATGGGCTGCGTTTTTGATTAGTGGGTAGATAGAAGGTTCAGTTTCGAATCTGGTAATATAATTGTTGCCTGTTATTGCCAAGATGAAAGTGTTGCTGTTTCATGGTGGAGCCTTAAATAGCACCACTTTCACTTGCCCTGAGGAGACTGTTAACCAATTAAGGGTGAGATCCAACAAAGATTAGCCATTTAGGAGAGTGGAGTGGAGTATAGCTACAATAATGCTGGTTCGTCAGCAGCCAGCAGGCTGTCTGTGGTGTGAGCTTGCTCAGTCTGTCCTTGCCTTCTGTTACATTTTGCACCAGATATTATAACCCTACTCCAAGCACATTATCATTAGCGCCTCTATAATCAAACAATTGTGAAATATTCATCTCAAACTTTTCCTCTGAATACCTGTGACAAACTATATTTTGAAAAACTGTTGTGCAGTGGAAGTTTATCAGATATCTATACCGGAGTGTTGTCAGAACTTCTTTAAAGTAACACATTTATGGATATGGTATTTTGTTTATTTACATCCGACAGCATTTTAATAGGAATTAACAATAAGCTACAGTGTATGGAGTACACATGCTCCACTGTTTAATCATTTTCCAGCTCCACTTTTGAAATTAGCATCTCATAGGTCTTACTTATGAGCTCATGCGCCACAAATCTAAGGTATGAAACTCACTGTACATAGCCCATAGGGATAATTTCAGTTCTCAGGGCAGCACGCTGTGGTGAGATTGGGTTGGCCCTGAAATCAATGGGCTGATCCCTCTCTGTACAGCTCTCCGGCTGACATGCTTGACTTTTCATCTCCACGGTCACATAGATTGATGACTTATGACCGAGAATGTATGTTTGCTGACCTCTAGCAAAGTGAGTGACACATAATTAATCCAATCACACAGAAAACTGGAAAGGAAAAGAGAAGAATGGTTCAGTATCATCAGGGCCTGACTTCAAATAGCCATTTGACATTTGAATGTGAAGACCATTCAGCGAGGGAATGAAAATGGTGTGTGTGAAGGGTGGATTATAATGGATGGAGTTGTGAATTCGCCACAATCACCCTTCGAGTATACCTGGCTTTAAACTCTTAGTGTTGGACACCTGCATGTTGCGGCTGAAGTTTCATGTAGATTATAGTGTCTCCAGTATTTGCGCCTGTGTTTCATGAATTACCTGCAGAACATATGTTTTAACAATGAACGTATGTGGCGACACGAACATGAACATGCGCCACGGCTATCATACATGGTTCATGTAGGCCTCGGTGTACTTCTCAGCCCCTCACGGTGTCTTGGGTGCAGACCTCTTCCCACTCCACATCCAGCAGCTGGGTCAGTGAATACTAGAAACAAGCCCCTGAGTGGGCTTCTCTGATACACGGTTAATTAAAATTCGTTTCTGAGCATGCATTAGCCATGCCCATCTATTTATGGGCGGCTCTCAAATACAGCCACTACAAAACAGTGCTCTGTAATTAACCCCACCTAATCAGATAGCGCACTAGTGTTGTGTTCCTATTCGTCCTCAGGCACACAGCCATTGGACAGGGGTTTCAGAGAGAGGATGAGCCCATTCTATAGTTCAGAATGGCTAAGCAGATTAAAACCTCATATCAAACATGATATTTACAGGCAAGGCTCAGTGGAGAGTGCTCCTTTTATGTGGGATGGGGAGCGGCTTCAGGGCTGGGCTTTTAAAGCCATGTCCCTTAATTGTATTCTGGCTAAGTGGGATGAATGGTGCTTTTTAATCAGACTACTGACGGCGCTCTGTGTAGTAAAAGTATAGAGATGTTGCCTGATAGTTAAGATGCTAAATGATATGCTTTTAGTCCTGGCTTCGCCGGCTTCCACTAATATTTAAATGTGTTGTAGCATCACACTGACACCTGTAAACATCAACGTGATTTCTGTTTACGTTTCTGCTGTTGTAGGACACATTGCTCTCAGTCCTTGTTCAGAAAAATTGTGTAGTCACGGCCTCGCCTGAGTTTATGGGGTGTGCAAAGTAAAGGCAGACATAAAGCTGCTGTTTGTGAATGTACTCTGTGCCTAATATGCAATTTAATATTCAGACAGGAACACACTGACAGCTCCATGAGTGAAGTTTTATTTAACACTGAGACTTTACTTTGTTACTCTGAGATTTAAGGTTCTGCTCCCCCTAGTGGCCAAACGTGGACATCTTTCCTCTCAGTGCTGCACACAAACGGCTGTGATAGCAGGGGTTTAAGACATCACATAATAAATTGTAACCACTTTTTATTCTCCTCTTAGCTGGGCTTCTCGGATGGTGGGTGGAAAGTAGGAATTATTGGAATCTTTTTGATGTAGCCTGACAGGCTCACCATATAGAAAGTAATAGAAAGAGCATAAGTCCTGCTGTTCACCTAGTCAATTTGAATTTCATGACCAATCAAATGCAGACAAGGTGTCATTTGGTGGATAGGGAAGAGGGGAGAGTGAATCCCTTTCCCAAACAGTTAATCCAACTTTAATCCTAGTCATTAGGAATTAGACATGCCGAGCTGTCCGGCCGTGCCTCTAAATTACAATCAAACGGTTACCAATTACACAAATTATTGATGGTAGATTCTCTTTTCAACTGCAAATTAAGGCTATTAAGGAAGGCTCCTTTTTAATGCAAAAGTGACTAATTAACCAGCGGATAGGAAATCTGCTGCCCAGATATCAAAAAAGTTCTCAGCACACATTGCAGAAACACAAGGGAACCAATTACTTTAATTATCAAAACAGCTAATTAAAATTGCACAGTTCCTAATTAGTTCTTTGCTTTTGCCTCTAATTGACAGCATGGAGATAAATGGGCTGCCGATGAAAATGGGGAGAGGAGAAAAACAGGAGAAACTTCGGCAGAATATTTATGCTGACTTTATCTCCGTCTGTGTGGCAGCCCTTGAAAGTGGAAAATTAATGACCTTAATTCCCAAACTGTTTTTCCTCTAACGGTGCTCCCCTCTGCGCTCCTGGTGCACGCTCCTTTGTATGGCCCTGCCACCCTGCCAACTGCTGGAATGGGAAAAAAAGGGGCACTTGGGGGTGGGAAGGAGCCACGATTCTCCTCCTAATGTGACAGCTCCCACCTAACAATGGAGAAAGATGAAAGAATGGAGCAGATGTAACCACTGGGAGCATTGCATCATGGGACTGCAACTCTGTTGCACTTTTGTTTTTTTTTTGTTTTTTTGAAGCAGCTCTGTCATCTCAAGGGGCACTAATTTGTTCCATAAAAGGGAAAGAGATCTTCTGGGTCATAAATAAATTGCATTTGATGGCTCAGAAATACTTTAAACACTTCAAAGTTTTTTTTTTTTTATAAATTTCATTTGAATTTTAGATTGATTAATACGCTGCTTAGCATTTTACACTTTGCAAATGCAATTGGTCCAAAGCCTCCAAACACAGCCGGGAACTTATTGTTATATCCCCGGGTTTCAGCGTTACGGTTCTCCCTACTTATTGGTATGATCTGTTTAAAGGTCCTTGAAAATAAAAAAGAAAGATGGATCCTGTTAGACAAAATTGCTACACTAGCAAACCTGAACGACAGCCATTTATACCACATAACATTTTGTGTGTGAGTGGGTGTGTTTGTGTGTGGGTGTGTGTGTGTGTGTGTGTGTGCGCGCGGTACCTTTTCTCTGTTTTCTATCCTTCTGGCAGGCATTGTCTCTTTGTGTTCCTGTACGGCCAACCTTGTCATGTGTGGCCTAATCCCCCCCCCACCCCCGCCTGGATGCAAGTGACATGTGGGTCCTCTTGGCACCACATTAGTAGATAACTATCAACTAATCAGTTTACTTTTGGGACTGTGTTAAAATGTAAATTACATTAATGCTCAAATTATGCATCAAACTACGCAGGCAGGCCAGACCAGAGGCCACATAATGCTAGGATCATTCAGTTAGTGCCTTCTACATGCAGTGTTAATGCACTCTGATTTCCCCTGCTCTGGTTCAAATCAAGTGTGATACGTCAGCCAGTTGGTGTCTGGGAAACTGGAGGAGCTTCGTATGAAGTGGAGGAGAAAGCCATTTTGCGAAACTCCATTAGAAGACGGCGAGATGACAGCTGCCCTTTGGATTTCTTTTGTCTAATTCAGTGGAAGGGACTTTCTGCTCCATGTGCATTCTAACGTTTTACTCCTCTCCTGGTTGACGCTGTAGATATTAATTTACTCACAATCTGCGTGCGCAGATTGCCCGAAGTGCATTCACTAACATTCAAAATGTGATTTATCTGAACTCAGCCTATCTGTTCTTGAGTTACACCCTGAAGAGGCAGGTCTGTTGCAAAGCCTTGGCCTGAAGGAACTTGCTGCCCGTGACTAACAAACACACGTCTACCACTAATTGATTGTCTTGTGTTTTATTTATGGTGCAGTAGTAATTAGTGGACAGCATAATGTAAGCCATTCATTAGCACCTGGCTACCGCTATGGATTTCACTGCTTTGTCTCAGATGCACACATCATTAGGGAGAAACAAAGACTGGAATTTATTAGCATGGTGTCTTATAAATATTCTTAAAGTCAGTGTGCCTTTAAGGAAGAACACAGGCCTGTAAAACTTTTGTCAGCATTTGCTCACTGATTCCATTTTCTGCAGAATATGTTAAGGAAGAGCAGTATAAATTTAATTTTAATTGTTTTGTACACACGCCAGTGAAAAGGAACTGATTGGATACAGTTCAGAGACAGTATATTAATACGTTATTTTCATATGTTAATTGGTTTGCATAATCTCTCCCTTTGCTTGGGTTGGAAGTACCTGGCATTGAGAAGGGGGCAGAAGAGAATAGAAGACTCCAATTTACATAAAACCAGCTCCTCTGAACATTAAATAATAATGCATCTGCAAGCTGAAGGTGTGTTCAGTTAGCAGAAAGCACATCTTTATAATTTATAGTCCAGCTGTTTCAGTGCTTTCGAGTCCATTTTCCTCCCTGCCTGCTTTTAATGAAATCTTGTTACTGGAGAATTGACTGGAATGAATTGAGATTTTAATCCCATTGACATTCTACCATGGAAATGCACACTGGTAGGAACTTTTAATGGTTTGCCCTGTAATCAGAGGACACTTGTATTCAGCTCTCCACAATAATGAATCTCATCAAATGTTAAAGCTTGGGTCGTGTGCAAGGGGCTCAAATTTCAAGGTTTTTGACCATCCCCATTTGAGAAATTCCTCGGGGAGTGTGTGATTACTCAAGTTTAGCAGTTTATTGCCTCATCTTTCAATAGCCACTGAAGCACAAAATTCTCATCTAGGTTTCTCTTTTTTTCTCCACTTGAAGAACAGGCCAATATAGACTGCAGAACAGCTGCTCAGATCCCGAGGAACTGCTGTTGGCACTGCAATGTTATTAGCTGCCACCGTCATTGTCCACTCACTGTGTCATTTAAAGAATGGAAACTAAGTTCCATGACAAAAATTATTGAGGTGATTTTAATTGTGGGCATTGTGTTGTCTGCAGTATTTGTGTGTTTGCAAAAGTTGCCCAGCATCACATCTACTTGGTTTCTTGGGTAAAAAAAACAAACAAAAACATGTTATAGAGACCAGAAAACAATTTAGTAAGAGAATATGTGGAACATGAAATCAAAAATAAAAGGCGGATGTACATGAAAGTAATGCTGAAAAGACAGCCCTCTCAGGCTATTAGGGCTGTTAACCTCAGTTCACCTATGACGTTAATGTGTTGTGTCATGCTAATTTCAAAGAAAATATTTTGACGACTCAGCATCTGTGAGGATTATTAAAATGATCGTTTATGTATATATTTACTCCCATATGATCAATATCTATATGTGATTTATACATTCTGGATCTTTTATTTCATTTTTGGTGGGGTTATCCTTGATATGGGCCCTGGAGAAGACTTCAGCATGTCACACGGCTGCATGTGATGCGACGCTGTTTTATATTTGAATGACTAAATATGACCTTTGAGATTAGAGGAGGAGTTGCTTCTCAGGGGGCTGAGGAGAGTCCCCACTGCTATGAAGCTCATGTCCCTTTGATCCCTCCGTAATGAGACTAACACCAGGCGTTGTGGTCACTGAACACATTGACACACCACCGGCGAGCCGACTGCTCTGCTATGTGGGTGTGTGGGTGTGTGTGTGACTTCAGGTACAACAGTGCCTGAAGACATGCAATATATCCACTGGGATTTACTATTTGACTAGAATACACGGCTTCATGTGGTAATTTGCAGTTAACATACCATATAACTGATGTATGCAAATGCCCACAATTTGTCATGCCAATTAAAAAGTCTCATGTGGCAATAACACTTGTGATCACTCATACCAAGACGTTTAATTTTCTTCAGACAACGAAAGTTCAGTCAGTTAAAAAAAGACTTTGAGCGTATTTGTGTTGCACCACCCAAAGTTTTCATTGGTGATGTGATGCCTCACTCTCAAGTTGGAGGGCATTCGCTCTGACCTGAACACCACTCTGGTGAAACCCAGTTCTCTTAGACATCTTCAGAGATCCACTGAAGATCAATCATGACTGGGCCCGTCCCCACGAGACCCTTAGTAACAGCCACTGATTGCTTTCTGCTGTGCAGGCCGTTAAGTGGAGTCTGGCAATGGGCTCCTGGACAACACTTAACAATCAATCAGAGGGCACAACCACTTCTCATTGCATCCCAGTTCTTCCCCTGCATTACACACAAACAATAATTCAGGTGGACACAAGTGACACTTAAGAATCACAGCCGGAGTGTGCCCCATGATTTAACTGGAGAGGGGACACACTGGACGAGAGACAGAAACTTGAGATGCCAGATTTACATAAACCCAGTAGTTAAGGACTGTGGTGACTTATCACCCACTGTCATTCAGACAACACTGTAAGAATATGACTGCATGAGTTAGATGCCTTTCAGTCCTGTGTAGCTATCCAAGATCACCAATTGCTCAGACTCGCAGAATAGAACAAAAAAAATCGCAATCGACTAATATTATACTGCCAATATTGTCATGTCAAAGCTTACCGAAAGCACCAAGGTTATGGTGCATATTTGTAAAGGCTTTTATATTTCGCTTTCACAATACTTCAGATGCTACATTATAGTATTCTATTAGGAGTAACTCAAGCTTTTTGTGAGACGAGCTGTTTATCAAGGACAAAACACACAAAAGGTTTAAAATACAATAAAATCATAATGGAAATGTGACCCAGGAAGTGCAGTGCTCTGTGCTTCAGCAGTGTAACAACATACTGAGTAGAAAGTCCACCATAAAAGCCCGGGCTTAAAGTTTGCCTATTGATTAAGGATTCCATTGACTTAATGAACCTTCAACCCTCCATCAGATGACTAGCCAATATATGCACTAATCTCTAAAACGGATGTCTGGCTGTGGTTCCTTTTAAATGAATTGATCTACTCAGCTCAACCCAAATGGGGAAATGGGCAAGTATTGATATGATTCTTGACTTAGTGATGGATGTGTGTGATGGTAAAACATGAGCAAGATAGGCCAGCTTGCTGTGGGGGAAGCAGAAATTCAGAGAAGAGCTTTAACTGTGCTCTTCAAAGACAAAGCAATATTATTTATGCCAGTGCCCATACTAGGCCACCTGTTTGTGGTGTGGCTTGTAAAGGAAAATAACAAACCTCCAACATAAGAAGTGGAAATCTTCTTCACTGCTTTGAATATTTTAATAGTTTTACTTTGCCAATATTTATTCTTTGTTATGTTTGAGGAATTACTTCTTGGCTTGATTCCTAACAGTTTTTAAATAGATTTACACTCCATTTTCACCATCGCCAGTCGAATGTTGAGGGTTTTTTTCTGTTATTTTTTGGGCCAAAGAGTAACCATTTTAAGGGAAAGTCACTTGAAGACAAAAATCCATCTCTGTGGTAGAGTAAAGCAATCACAGCAAGCTTCACAAGCGCATCACAATGACTTTGTGTGATGTTCACACTGCATGGCAAATATTTATCTGAGTCCGATTACACCCGAGAGAGACAGAGATGTCTGCATCCCTGCAGCCCTCTGTTGTTCCACTGCTGAGAGAAATGCATGGGGCGATTGTTTTGGCAGGGGTTAGAACTTCTAACTGTTCACTTCCCACAACAGAAAACCATTGTTCAGTTCCTTCACAATAATAAGCACGGGTGCCATGAATAATCACCGGTGTGTCAGTTAGCTGTAGTGTGATCCTCAGCACTGGTGAGCCTCAGATGGCATCAAATAATGTTGTCTGTCTTCCCCGAGAGAACTATGCAGCCAAGAATGTTTGATGTCCCTTTAGTTAATTTCAATAGCAGAGAGGCAATTGAAACAACCTATTTCTTTCTCTGATCTTTTTCTGCTGTGCTTGGTTGTCAAAACTGTTCAGCTCTTCTTTGACATACAATAATGAGTCAGCTGTAGCAGGTCAAAGGCCCTGATTATTTGAGCTCTTATTCTATAAACTCATTTCTTGTCACAAACTACACTGATTAAGAAATAATGAATCAAAACACATTTTTATAAGATCAGAAGATTGCATTGTAAGTGTCGGCCCGGAAGGAAATTGTAATTATTGAGAGGAAATTGTTTCAGTAAAGCGCTGAATTTTAAAATGAAGTCAAATGAATCTCTGTATTAAACATTTAATTAGAAGTCTATTGTTAATTGTCCAACGCTTTTATGCCAGTTTTACCAAGACTTTTTCAACTATTCGCTATTATCATTGTGACAACAAATGTAAGGATTTTCTGTTTCCTACTTTGATTTTCAATCCACATTTGAGCAAAATCCCATGAAAACAAATTTCACTATACAAATGAATAGCATTTTATAGACAATATACATATAAATATGCTGTATATACATAACAGATAGCAATGTACTATTCATCAAAGGTTACGATGCTTATATAATACTGGGTAAAAAGAAGCATGTACCCTGAACAGGTCAGCAGTCTGTTACAGACTGGCCTGATAAAGGCGGTGTATGTAACGAAAAGCCCTGAAGACACAAGGAGAACGTACAAACTCAACACAGCAAAAATGTGACCAGGAGTCAAAATATCTTCTTTTAAACAGCACAGGTTTATAAATGTTCTCTAAACAGATAACAAGTTGTTGCATTGATAAAAGGGAGGCAAAAATCAGGTTTTAACCACAGTGACAATAATGAGTACACAATCAAATCCATGAAACGGTTGCACTTAAAAAGTAAAAATAAAAAAATTCTAATGAAAGCAATGCTTGGATTATTATTTGAAAAGTCCAAGTTTTGTTCAGATTGAAAGATGCATAATACATAATAAGAGTTATCATCTATGCATTTAGACATTTAGGGTTGGCACTTGAGGTGTCACAAGTCATTTTTACTGTTTGATGGATTACTGGCAGCTCTCTCAGGATTTGAAGCCTGACTCTAACGTGGTGAGATGCAGCCTAAACTACAGTGTGTGAAACACCCAGAAGATCAAGTCAAAAACATTTTAAGGTCAGGTTGGGGTTTAGAGGAAGAGGACAAAATCTTTCCGACAAGAAAGTAGCTGAAAACCAACATGCTGGAGTTGCACTCTCTAGAAAGTCACACAGAGCAACTTTTCATCTTGGAGCACCACTGTAACATAAAAATTAACATTTCTCAGGTTGATAGTGGTGAACCACCTGGCTGAGCCAGCTCTTGCAGCCTTTTAATGTGGGTGAGAAGAAAGGCATACTTGCTCTGCAAGCAGATCCAGAAGGGCTCTGGTGTCCTGTTTGTATGAGTCAGGAAAGAGCCTCTCTGTTCCTGTCCTACACTGGAACTGAATTTGCCTCTGTGAGAAGCAGTTCTCAGATTTAACCAAGAGGATGGTTTATTTCTTCTGAGGAACCTCAAAATGATTTGTGATTGACTGAAACCAGAGGTAATGGCCCTGATGTTGGAGTTCAGCTTGCTGCTGCGTAGTATGACAACTGTTCCTAACAAGACAGGCATAAGATTCAGAAATTGTTGTTTTATACACCGTGGAAAGACATCCAAAGCATCTGTGTATGTGGGTTTTAATTTATTTTTGATACTTCTGTTTGACATTTTTGACAGTATGAACACTCAGGCTGGGCGATTAATCGAATAAACCCTCTCCCCTACGGTTGCAGCTCCGCGACAAATATCGGCCTGGCTTTCATTCTTGAGCGGCAAAGCGTTTTAACCAATGGAGTGAGAGCTTCTCTGTGTTGCCAACCAATCATCCACCATAGCTTGAGCCACATGCATATTCACCCACCAGGAGCAAACAAGCTGGAGAGCAGATGAAAAATATTAACTTCTGCAGAACAAGTCGAGTTAATTCTAGAAAAACACTGTGCATCAATAATTTGTGACTATTTAGAATTTTGGAGTTGTTGCTATGACAAGAGGAAATATAGCAAACTTTCACCAGCATTTATAAAACAAAAAGCAGTATTGGACTTTGGCTGTATTCAGGTCAATCTCGTTGAGATTTTGAGGGTGGCTTGGTGAAGTGGTCTTGGAGCTGCTAAAGTCCAACTCTGATTTTCCCCAGAAGCAATTGCAGTATACTGTGGAACAAATGCATAAGCGACAAGTTTGAGGTGAGAAGGCTACCATAGTTCAATGAGGAATGCAGACGACTTCATACATGTTTTGCTATCCAGAGCATACCAGAGTAATGATTTGTACACCATGATCAATAAATCCCTGATGGACAGGCTTCATAGAAAAAAAAATGCAGCTTAAAAACAAACAAACAAGCAAATAGGAAAAAAAAATTCTGACCTGGTCAGCTTGCAGGCGTGATGTGAATCCAGGTTGGACTTGAGCTGGGAGCTTGATCTAAATAGGTTATTGTGAAGCTTTGTGCCCGGTTTAGGCTGTTCTTTATTAAAAAAAAAGTCAAGGTTGTAAGAATAACAGCTGCAAAAAAAAAAAAAAAAAAAATCATTGTGCCAACGTGTGCCTGTGTGTGTCTGAGTGTGTTTTCCAGTGGGGTTATATGGTGAGGTACAAGCCCTGTTCACAGTGATGTCACGCAGGCTCTCCACAGACTGGCTGAGTAAGAGGAACAACAGAATTTCAACTGGAGAGATCAATTATAGATAGAAGAAAATGAATGGGAATAGTAATTTAATAAATTATTGACTTGATGTCTTATATCATGTACAAAAGCAAATGAAAAATTAGATTGTGCATCTGGATGAAGTTGGATTTAAAGAGCTTCAAAATTATATTTAATTAGACAAAGAAAAAAAAGTGTCCTGGGTATATGACGTTTCACTGGGAACCGTAAATTAATGATTGCATTTGTGGCAATAGCAAATGATGTGCCAAATAAAAGTGTGGCTGTCTGGAAAGTCAAGGATTGGGTGGGGGGGGTGTTAAAATGAATCAACACCATAGTGGTCTTCTGTCTTCTCTTTCTCAAATCAGATGGACAGATGGGAAGAAGTGTTTTTTTTCCTGTTGTCTGGACACTTCACTATTGAGGGCTTCGTTGCTGCTGATAGAACAATGCCATCTTAGTAAAGGATGCCAGTAGACATTATGACAAAAACACTTGACTAAAAAAAGAAACTATCACAATATAATAGCATGTCCTGTTGAAATGTTTGTCCACCACATACTTTATATGTTATTGATGATTTATAGAGCACTTGTGAAAGCTATTTAAAATGAAATGAAAAAACCTTCTGACAAGATAATGTCAATATACACACGTATATAAATCATGTACCACTTTTATGTAATTAAATGCGTTAATAAGAATTAAACAGACTAAAATCATATTTTATATTTTATAGTGCAAAAAACGTAGACAATTTTCACTTTGGGTTTCTGTGAATGGATGGGTACATGCTTACTGAGGGCCATTATTGTAACATGTTGTATCATACACCCCCCCCCCCCCCCCCCCCCCAAATTTATGATTTAGAATTGTGCTTAAATATATTTTTTTCAAAATGATCATATTGTCACAATGCTGGTTGCAAATAAGCTATAGTGCCCAAGACTGACACCACAGGTCATCAGTGGTATTACTCAGTATGCTACGCAACCCCAAGTTACCTGGAAACATACCAAATTGCAAAAATTACGAACTCAGAAGGTGGACAGAAGGCTCTATCTGTATCCGTCTGTTTATTTAGGGTGGAGAGCCTTTCGCAGTCAGAACTGCAGTCACAGATCAGGTTTCCAGTCTTATCACAAGGACATGCAGACGCAGGCTCAAACACATATAGAGACCAATATAACTGCAATTTAATGTGTTATACGTTTGTGTGAACAAATGTGAAAGGTGAGAAAGTTAAAACAAAGTGTTCAGGAGTTGCATTAGTAAACCAATATTTCAGAAATACACACGGCACATTTTTGTTTTAGTTCATATTTTATATTGTTTAGCAACCACAATATTTTTGTGACTGCTTCCAAGTTTTGACAAATGGAAATGTCATAATGAGTTCTTTAACTTTTTTCTTCCAATAATAAACTCGTTTTAGGATTTCTCCACTCCCCCCTATTCAGTATCATTTGGTGAGATGTTATAATGTAATCTATTTTTCAGTTTTTTTTAATGGGTTTTCACTTTTCAAGCTTTTACCTCTACTCTTTAAAATTAAAAACCAAATATCTGTACTTTTAACCCTTTCAGTCCCAAAACTATCTAATTACTGACTTAAGAGATAATTCACAAAATTAAAGTCAATTGGGGAGAAATGGCATCATCGAGGGTGTCATACTGAGAAAAACACTGGTAATGACAAGAATGACTTCATTCATCTAAGGATTTGATGTCCATTGAGAAAACTTCACATTCTCTAAAGTCCACCAATATGTTTTAAATAGAAGTCCAAGTAGTACATTAGCAAAGCAGCACCTGCAGTGGCTCCACTTCTCCATTTATGTCTGCATAGGAGGCGTTCAGGTGCAGCGCTCAGCTGTCGCTTAACTGTGTTTTGCCAAATTCCATGTTCTTTAGTAAAGTGGTACAAACTCAGGGAAACCGATTCAACATATTCTTTGGTTCCCTGTGAGCTCTGTGTGTACACATCTAGAGGAATTATAATCATAACCCAGCTGTTATGTATCGTGGCGTGGCGTGCACTCTCACCTTACAGTGAGAATGCTCCTGGTTTGGGTCTTCTGAGCTGTTCTGTGATGAGTTTGTATTTTCCCACTGCTCATGTGTAGGTTTTTCTCCATGTACTACAAGTTCCTCCTACAGTCTAAAAACATGTGTCTGAGGCTAATTGATGTCTTTAATATTGTCTGTAGGTTTGAAATTGAGCGCATGTCCAGCCTGTGCCCTGCCTTCACCCATCGTCAGCTTGGATTTGCTTCAGCGCACCATGACCCTGAGTTTTAATAATGCGTTGTGGAAGATGGATGGGTAGACTTTTCTGTTCCCAAAGAAATGAAACAGATGGCTAACTAAAATGGTTGAATAGTTTTCTCTGTGGGTGCAGTTTGAATCCTTTAAATTGTGGTGCCAATATTGAAAATCTATAGAAAACTAACGATAAAAGATTGTGCTTGAATGGGATTAAGTGATATAGGTGTGGGTTTGCATTGAACTTTATTTCACACAGTTTTTATTATTCCTAAAGACAGAGACCATGCTGAATTAAACATTGGTTTCCACACTCAAAAAGCCGATATGCTGGATCACACTGCAGCCTCAGGAAAGTAAATACAGATCGTAATTAGCTGGAGAAACTTTAAAGTTGGGTATCACTTTCTCCTTTGCATGAACTGTGATGTGATGAAGCCATGGGACAAATAAAGAGGTGAGGGGAGGAGCAGCAGTGGGAGAAGACGAGGAGGAGAGAAGGGGGACTATAGGCTTAATTTATGTGCAAGCCTCCAATGGCATCGCCACGATTCTGTATCCCCACTGAATGTGTTGCCCTGTGTCTGGAGAAGGGGAAATGCAAATGGAGCAGGTTTCTAGGTGAGGTTGGGCACAGTCACAGGCCCATGTTGGGACCTGGTTATGCAGTTGCTAAACAAGTGTTCTTTGTCACGCTGAGCCCCTGGGGCTGAGCCAAACGAATCCTATCATCTGCAGTGTTGTGTTACTTAAGCAAAAATGCTCAAGTTTGCAGCCAGTATTTATAAGATGAAAGGCCCTCTTCAGGGAATGTCAGAATTAGTTATTTTTTCCCCAATTAATTTGTGTTGTGAGTACAGTTTCACGGTCCCTGCATGAGCTCCCCAGTGGATTGGTTTGGTGTGCTGTTATTTGCACGATAGTCAATGTGTCAAATTCGGGGAATAAAGCATTGTTTACCATCTTTTCATGTTTGCTGCTATGAACCCAGTTCATAAGTGAAGAAGAATGGGAGATTGTTCTCAAATAACAGACACACATCGTCAGTAAGATGTGAGTTGTTTATCTGCTTACAGATTTGTTTTTTTGGTTTTTTTTTAACAAAAAGCATCCAAGTCATCTAATGGGTTTCTCTTCTCTCTCCCTGCCTTTGCTAATCTAATAAATGCTTACACACTGACTAATACCAGGCCAGAGTCCTTGATGAATTAAGAAAGACTGTGTTGACTAATTGACAAAATCATTGAAAAGTAAAGATAAAATTCTCACTGTAATTGAATGTGAAGCATCATTTATCTATAGATTTGTACCAGACTACTTTATTGGATTGCTTTCCTGTGCCTGAAGTATGCTTTAGCAAATTGACCTAAATTCTTGTGGGGAACATAAAAATCAACTAAATTTACTCTCAAGCTGGCATTGTGAAGTTTTTACAGTCTCTCTAATCATGGAAGTTCAGTACTTAAATTTCTCTTCATTGTGTGGGGAGGGAAAGCTGGATGTCGTCAGGCATTGCTGCAGCCCTGGAACAGAATAAGGTGCTAATAAAAAATGTGTGACTCTACTAATGAATCCAATTCTGCAATTCTGCAACTCAAGCACTTAATTATCATAAGACATTCGCTAATGTGCTCATTCAAATGGGCAACACTTTGCTTGGAATAAACTGTATGGCTTAATGACTTGAGAAAAGGAGCCTGATGACATCCTGCTCTCTTATCAACACTTCCCCAAGACTGGCACAAGAGATGGTGGGAGGATATGATCAAACTGGCCTATAAACGAAGCCACTAAATATTCACTGCCTTCTAATGTGGATGTGGAATCACTGAGAGGCATGCACCATTTATCCGTCAACTCTTCATATTTTTTATACATTGATGAGGATTCAAGTGCAGACCAAGAAAACCAGAAATCGAACCGATATTCTCTCTTGAGATCTAAGTGTAAGGAAATGATGCCACTGCTCTTTGTTCCAACATCTGCTCATGAAAAGAGATAAAAAGAATGGAAGCATTACAGGATATTTTCAAGCGCCTTTTGCTCCGAGTGTAAAATAGGTCTACTTTGACAACTGACATCAAAGCAAGCCATTATGGCGGTATATGATCCGTCCATTAGCTGCACTCTCAACTTTTGTGGCATTAATTGCTTTTTACGTGCATATACTCATATACACTTGTTTGTGCATGCGCGTGTGTGTTTGTGGGTGTGTGTGTGTGTGTGCAGATGTGTGCGAGTGCTGCATATTTGTGCGCCCACACACACTCGTACAGCCTGTTCAGACAAGTAGAGGTGTAAAATTAAATCCCTCAGTGCAGTGGCATGCAGATGATGTGCTTCAATGGCCTAGCTGCTCTTTGCACCATTGTAATTGAATAACCTACAGAAAAGTCATCACATTCCCACTTTGCTATTCCCTCTCTGTGTAACATGTAAAAAGTCCTCTTGTAACTACCTGGGAGAGCAACCCATCAACAGCTGTTAGAGCTGACTTGAAGGTTAAATATTAGGAAGGAATCCAATTTCTCTTGTCTATTCAGCTCAGCGGTGTGTTAGATTGCAGCTGGACTGTGCTTACGGAGTGTGGGATATGAAGTGGGCTAATCAATCCCCTCTGCTTCATTCTCAAATTCCTCTCATATCAGGTCCCTGCCCCCCGGGCAGGCCTTCTGCTTTCCGAAAGCCAATTCCACACGAAATAAGAACTGTGACCTGCAGCTAGAGGGTGAAGTTGAGTTTTCCCTTCATGATTAATCTCTTCTTGGGTGGTTTTCAGAAAAAAGGAGAGGGGGAGGATAGAGAGAGAGAGAGAGAGAGAGAGAGGGTAAAAAAAAAAAATAAGAAAACATGCAAGTCGCTGCCTTGTGACCTGCAAGTTTTTTTCCTCTGAATGAGCCTGGTGCACTGGAGCCTGCTTATCTCCCGAGAGAAAGACAGAATTCATTTTTTGACAAGGTTTCATGTTGACATTGAGAAAATGAACTACCCGATTCTATGATTAAACCTGGGCTGTCATAATTGTCATCTGAACTGTGGTGACGATGAAAATGTGAGTTGTTTTTTTTTCCTCCAAAGCTTCTTGTTTGGAGGAGTTGGTGCTAAAGAAATGAGGTGATGATTTAAAGCTTAAGAGGCTATATGCTCCCAACATCAGGAGCATATAGATTTCATTTCGTTGTAAGAGGACATTGATGGTATATTGCGTTTGAAATATTAATCTAACATACTGAAAAAGTCATTTTGTTTCATGACAGACCCACAACCTAAAACAGCTATCTAATAGGTTCCTTACTAAAGACATTTAAATGCCAGTATGTTGAATGCAGTAGCCAATGTTAAAGAAAAACTGTGCTCTTATTATGAACCAGATGGGTTCCTGGAGTTGAAAGGTAAAATGATATAACATTAAAGTGCCAGTATCACATTTTACAGGTTAAAATGGCATCTGTCACTAAAAGTGGACCTGTCAGATACTACTTTCATACAGTTGAATTGCCTTTAATGGTTGTTTTTCCTGGTCCAGACCCACTTTTTAGATGTGGGGGATGTCTTTCTGAGAAATAGTGACGTTAAAAGCCTTCAGCTAGAATGAGATGGACCATGTTATGGACCATTTCTGCTCCACTATTGTCCTTTGTTGAGTGTTTCAGAGCTGGCTTATCATCTTTGTTAAGGAAAAGCTCCCGAGAGGACAGCTAGATCTTCAGTGTTAAATGGTCAACACTGAAAGCACCAGCGTAGAAGAAATGCTCTCACACTGGGACTCTAAAAGGCCTCCAGAAATGTTTACATTTTTAATGTCATAATGATGATACCACTTTCAATGTACATGTTTTACTCGCCCATCTGGTAAATTTTTTAAGTGTGTAAAACATTCCATTTGGAAAAACAGTCCATTTGCCCACCACCACCCGCCAAACAAATTGGTTGTGAACAACAAAGTTCAATCTATGTCTGAATACGTCTTTGTTTGTGTGTTTTCCCTTTTCAGCAGGGCACTTATGAAAGTGTTCTTTTGCGTCAGAGATAAGGTATGCTGGCCTACTGGGAAGTGAGTAAAAGTGGGTTTTAAAATATGTGGGAGACTGAGTTCCTACAACTAGAAGTACCTCTGTGCCAGGCTAAACAGTGGGCACAGGCCTCAACACACCCACTAATGGAAGAGTGAAGTATCATGCAGTGTAGGAGTGCAGGTTCGGGCTGAGGTAAACAAGGCTCTAACCGCTGCTGGTCCAAGGGCCTGTAAGTTATTTATTAAAGATATGTCAGCACTCTCTTCTAGCTCTCTTGTGGTTTCTGTAATTTAAGGTGGTCTGCTCTCCAATCAGGCAAATTAGAGTTTGCTTATTGCGAGTTAAGTTTATGAAAAGATGTGATCAGGCTTTAAACAGTTTTAATATGTAATTTTGCTTCACGGATAAATGAGTGAAAAGCAACATTCACAAAAATATTCAATAAAAGTCTACATATTGCCCCAAAATAGGAGGGAAAAGTAGTTTAACACCATTTGGAGCACATGAATTAAGCTTCATGTATCTTTCTGACTTTTGAGAAAAATGCCATCATTTGGATGGATGAATGGTAGATTTCAAAAGTATAAACAAATTATTTATTGAAGAATCTAACATCACGTTTGAATGCATTAGCATAGAATTAAACATCAATCTAATATTTCAGTTTCAAAGGTATATTTTCCAATGTCCCACTCTCAGTCAGACTAAAATGGAACAATGTTTTACATAAAATGGGACACCTACTTAGGATTTGAAAGTAACTCTTTTTTTTTTTAGTCTCGACATATATGGAAGTCTATCTGTAGTAATATCCTTTGCCAAGTTATACATGTAAACAATGCCTTCCCCAAAAAGGTTAATTCTTAAAGAGGAACATATTTATACTGTGAGAATCAATGCAATATCTCTAAAAGCTTCAAAATGCATATATTGCAGGAGGTGCATACATTATGGCACAACACTGGCATACTATAGCATGACATAAATTGATCTTATGAACCCAATTTATGGAGCAGCTCAGGAAAGTGGAGTAATGACAGGTGTCCTGACCTCTCAGGACTTTCTGAGTTAAACTGCTACTTTATAACATACAAACCCAAGTTCCCTTGCTCTATAAAGGAAGCTGTGTATAATCACAAGTCATTTCTCACTCTATTGTGCAAATAAACACAAATAAAGACACACTGGATTTAGAAGAACTTCTCAAGGCACATCTGAAAATCATAAAAAAAACAATGCACTTAAAATGTAAAGACAAAAGTGAGACACCAACAGATTAAAACAAGAGCTAATAACGGCAAGCAAGATTGGCCAAACCCAATTTTGCATGTCCTTCATCTACATATTTGTTCTCTGAAAGTATTCCAGTTTCCTCTCTCAGGCCATTTGTGGTTATTTGGTGTTACTAAATTTATTATAGCTGCGACTGTGTTTGTTTGTGTGTGTTATTGTCAATATCTGTATTGTTTGTTCTGTGATGGACTGTGGACTTGCCCATTGTGTCCCCCGCCTTTGGCCATAGTCATTTTGGATTGGGTAAAGTGCCACGTAACCCTGTGTTGGATATAGCAGAATACATTGCAGGAGAAAGTTCTGCACCCATAGTGTCGAGGTTGAACGTTTGGGCAATAGCAACCTTGCCGTTTTATGGTTGGTGAGATTGATGAGAGACTGACCAGCTTTGAATGTTGACATCAGACTTACCTGGCTCGCTGGCATGGCTCAGTTAGTAGATTGATCGTCCCAATCTGAAGGTTGCATGTTCAATTTCCCATCTCCATCTGTCTACATGTCGAATTGTCCTTGAGCAAGACATTGAACATTTTGAACAAAATTGCTCCCAGTAGATTAACAGTGCCTTGCATGGCAGCAGCCTGCATTGGTGTGTAAATGTATGGGTAAATGTGATTAACCATGTCAAGCGCTTTGGGACTGCTCACACAATTGAAAAGTGTTATATGAGTGAAGTCCATTTACCTGCAAAGACGTGTTTCTCAATAATGACCGCAAATTGCTTTTAATGTAGCTGTTTTCTTTTGTATGAAATTCTGCACAATGAGTGTAGAAAATTAAAGGCTGCCCATATTCATCCACCTTCCTGCACAAGCAGCATAAAAGTTTGGACCTGGTCCTTGACGACAGGAATGATGATGTGGGAGAGTGACACTTTGTCAGATGTTTTTACTGCGGGGGTGCGGCTGCGGGGCGAGAAATGCAGTCAGAGTCCTTCTCACCTCATTGTCCTTTTACAGGATGGAGGATAGAGTGCCGATGCCCTCTTTTTGCTCTGGCTACAACTGTCATCTCAGGCTCATTGAGAGCTCCGCAGCACTTAGGCCCCATTTGCTTTTAAGGATGTCTGACAGGACAGCAGCCACGTATGATCAAACTTTACTTTCACTGTGCACTTGTGACAGTTCATTGAGAGAGGCTCTAATGTGCTGTCAGCAGTGCTCTCCACTCAGCTGCCTTGATTTACCTTCCCCATCTGTCTCCGTCAAACAGCACTAAGTTGAAAATGATTGGAAGAAAGGTGGCCTGTTAATTCCACATCCTTGAGCCTAACCACAAACTCACTTCAAATGAACCAAAATCTGCATTTCTGCCTTCAATACTTCCTCCAATTACAGCCTTTTGGAAATATTTTTACCTAGAAATCTATTTTAGCCTGCCCCTGTTTAAATATGCAGGTCTTGATTAATCCATGCCCATTTCACATATTTCCAGGGAGCCTCAAACAGAAGCATTGATTATAGATGGGTTCTTTAATATTTCATTGTTATTATGAGCTACTAACAACAGATCCGTTGTAAATGGTAATGTTTAAGTTGCAGTGAACAATATTTAAACACTCAGATACGAATGTGTAACACTGGGATAAATCGACTTTTCCTCTTAGCTTGATAAAGCCTCTTTGGTTTCGTCGCTCACTCATCTACACTCAAAAAAATGATTCATTGGACTAACTCAATTTAATTGTGGGCAGAAGTTCCATCCAAAAAATATATTTCAACTCAACTCAAACCAAGTTTTTCTGTATATGTTAATATTGTTTAGTTTGTCCAGAAGTATATTTCTTCATTTGGTTGACTAAAAGGAAAGGCTTTCACGTAAAAAAAATGAAATTGGTTTGGGCAATCAATTTTTAGCAATTAATAGCTCAACTAAAAGGTTTTTATGTAAAGAAATATAAATGAGTTTGGTCAAGCCATTTTTAATAATTATATCGAAAGCTATTGTTATATTCTAAATGTATTATCATAATTTGTGGTTGTTCAACTCAAAGGTTTTCATTCTAAATAAAGCATACAAATTTGATCCAGACTACAATATTTGTTGTAAAAGATTTATTTCTTTGTACAAGTTAAAACTTTACTTTAAAACTGTATTCTGAAAAAGCTGATAATAAAACAGTCAGCGTTAAATGGAGCGAGAATCCCCATGACGGCATTTTTATCAGGATAGCTCAGAACTAGTATCAATGCCCAAGTCACAATCTCAACCTCAGAGTTGTTACATACATTTGACTGATAATTAACAACGTTGCTCATGTCCAAACCCTATTAACAATTTGGCTTGTTGCACAATGTGGCTACGCTAGTTGCTCTGAGCTGAAGTTGTGGGCGCTAGTACGACTCGTTCGAATCATCATATTTCCTATAGATTCTGTGGTGGACAGTGAGTTCCTGGTAGATGATCACTTCCTGCAGGTTAACGAGTTGCTGTACAGTGTAAATATTTCCGTAGAGGAGACGTTTATGTTTATAAGGATCAGTGAGTTTGTCTTGAAGCTAAAGGCTAACATTAATTTCATGCATTATACAATTTGAAATAGTATATAGCATCTTAGCCTTTAGCTTCAAGACAAACTATCAATCCTTTATGATCACAGGTGTTTCCTCTGAACTTGTTGCATCAAGATTTGAACACACAGTAAATGATCTGCCGGGAACTCACTGCCCACCACGTAATCTTTAGAAAATATGATTATTACTCCAGGAAAAGAATACAGACCGTAAGTACTGGCACTCACAATTTCAGGACAGAGGAACTAGCATAGCCAAACCGTGCAACAAGCCTGCAGACCTCTAGTCACATGTTGGGATCCAGAAAAAAAAAAGTCCCATTCTTTTCTTTTTTTATGTTCTTTCAAAAATACTAGCACAGAGCGGATTAGCCGGCGCTGTGCTTTTAGACTCTTAAACATTAGAATTTTCTAAAAATTAGTGCGAAATAAGAATCAGATGTTTTCTTTCGGGACCCCAGCATGTGATCAGAAGTGGATAGGAATGTTGAGCTCTATAATCACTGTAAAACCATACAGTCATTATATTAAAATTTCCACAAATTGTACACTCTCCCTTAAATTTTCACTGCTCTTGAACAAGTATAAAATGAGCACAATTAACAAAATATTTTATAACAAATCATAATAACATAGGTTTGTGCATTTGAGATTTTGAAAGTATTTCACATCAACTCTAAATCAATCTGTCCAAGTAATCAGATTTTCAAAGAACTTCTAAACAAAGTGTTCACAAAACACAAAGAGTGGACCTCCATTACTGGAACATCTTCATTTTGAGTTGCTGAATTTTGCTGTTCAGCCTATGTCCATCCATGTGCATGATAACTTTCTGAACAAACTCAAACGTGTGTTTGAGATTGCCTGGGTAGCTTAGATCAAGGGCATAGATCAGTCCAAACAAGATGATGAATGCCATGATGACACTTCCAGCCCGACTGATGACCTTGACACCTTCAACAATGATCCAGACATCATCAGCAAACCCATGTTGGGCCCTCCTGAAGACAAAGATGCCCATCATGGTGGTCTCCACATCGTTTTCAGCGTCCTCCACCTCATCAATCTGAAATAAAACAAAAATTTACATATTTACATCTCTACCACCATAATTGATTGACTAAAATCTGCTCTAGGGAGCCGCTATGCTCCCCAGCTCTGGAACTCTCTCCCCTCTGACCTCCGTACCATAGACTCCCTGCCACTCTTCAAATCCAAACTCAAAACTCACCTGTTCAGACAGTCCTACACCACCTAGCTATTCGCTCACCTTCTCAATCGTTTGTACCGTTTTATTCTGTTGCTCTTGTTTTTAATGTTTTTACAGTGTCCTTGGGTGTTCGGGAAAGGCGCTTCTACATAAAATGTATTATTAGTACTATTATAATAAAGTCTATAATGGGTCTTTAGACAAAAATAATAAAATATTTAAACTATAGTTTATGATTTCATTGGGGAAAAAAAGAGTAATAGTTTAAGTTTAAAACTGACTGCATAAACTGTTTATAGAGTATATATAAACACTTTATGTTTATAAAGTGTTTATATATATGATAGATTGCATATCCAGTTACCTGTTACACCAAGCCTAGTATTTTTTTATGTCAGCTAGCCTAAATTATGGATGCCTTTTGGCGCCAATTAGACACAAACACAGCTGAAACAGAACACAGAGGAACACTGGTGAGTATGGCGAGACACTAACCCCATAATCCTTGAACACTGACTTCGGATCCTCATTCAAGTAGACAATCAGGCTTTTAAGTAGGCACTCGCGCTTCACATCGATGTCCTCCTGCAAATACACATGATTGTACATTCATATATTCAATTAAATTTTCACCATCAACAAAAATGCTTTTCAGGAGATGTCACAAATCAGTTTTGAGGTCAAGAAATCAGCTTTGGCTAGAAGTCCTAACACTGGGGTGATTAGGCCTTCTCACTCACTGTACAAGCTTTTCAAAGTTTCATTTTTAATTCCGAAGTACAACCCTGTACTTTGGATTACTTCCGCTAACCTGAGGTTTTGAGTGCCAATTCTTTTTTCATTTGAATAAGTAAAGATTATGAGGTGGACAACAATATAGAATGCCTTTTGCTGTTCCTACAAATGCGTACTTCTGTCAGCCAACAGCTTCCCAATGTATCGTGGAAACATTGGGTGGATTTGGGTTCAAAGTGCCGTCATGCACGAGCTTAATATACAAGGTGCAGTTACACGTATGACCTGAGGTGGCAGTAGTGAGTATAAAATGGCTAACTTTGCATCTAGCCCCTTTTAAATAGCATTTGTGGCCTTAATTTTGGCCCAATATGTCCAGGAATAATTTCAATTTGTGATTGAACTGAAATTAACTTTGTTATTGTACATCAAGGTGTGATGCATCTGGCAAACACAAATCATGAATTACCTTTACAGAGCTTTTACTGAGATGAGCTTTGTACCTGTACACGGCAGGAGAGATCTGCAAAACAAAAACCCTCTTTTAGCTCATGCAGCACATACAGAAAAAAAGGTAAAACAAAATGTAATTAAATGTGACCATTGAAAGTCAAACGTTTAAAGGAATAGGCCACCGTTTTTACATACTGAGATATGCTCTTAGCTAAGGCGAGTTCATTTTTACCTGTATGGTCTTCACGCGTGTCCTCAGTCACGTAAACACAGCACAGACGGCGTTAGCATTTAGCCTCTCCCTCTCTCCTCTATAGCTCCAAAACAGGTCAAGATAGAAGCTACCAAGCTCTTCCATGTTTTCCCTATTCAAATATGGTTACGTGAAGTGTTCCACTACAAAATATAATTACACACAATTAAACAATGTGGATTTTCTAAGCGGATAAAGAGGGCGTAATAATATCAGGAGTAGTTCGACATCCATGCAGTAATATCTTCACTTTACTGTGCGGACGCTTAAGTACTCCTGGTATTATTACGCCTTAAAATATAGTTCCCCTTTTATCCGCTTAGAAAATCCACATTGTTTAATTTTATGTAATTATACTTTGTAGTGGAACATTTCACTTACGTGAAGTGTTACATTAAATAGGGAAAACGTGGAAGAGCTTGGTAGCTTCCATCTTCCACCTCGTTTGGAGCTATAGTGGAGAGAGGGAGAGGCTAAATGCTAACGCCGTCTGTGCTGTGTCTACGTGACTGAAGGCACGGGTGAAGATCAGACAGGTACAAATGAACTCGTCTAAGCTCAGGTAAGAACATATCTCAGTATGTAAAAACAGTGGCCTATTCCAGTATTTTGGCAGCATTGCTAATGTTATTAAAAAGACAATTATGCAGTAGTACAGTAAATGTTGACGCATCAGTCTAGGGACTTTTGCTACATGGAGTTGTGCATTGAGAATCACTACAGTGTCATCACCTGGTCTAGTCTTAGTATACATTTATTGCACTGGTTTAACAGTACAGTCTATAGTTTGGTGGAGATCAGCCAAGGCATCACCAACAGTTTAAAAAAATATGCAGAATACTTCTATTGACAAATTAGGCTTCCATTAATTTGGCAATAAGTATAAATTCAAAAATGCTATGGCTAGTAAACATACAAAACGTGTAGTAGACCTAATTGTTTGGCATTTACAATAAGTTTAGGAAACAAATGTGTCCAAATAATGCGACATGCATCACTTACAGGTTTGCTTGAAAGTTTACATGTCCTGCCAGAATTTAAAAAAAAAAATGTTTTAAATATTTTGAATAACACATGAGTGTGATTACACTCATAGTTAGTGGTTGTGTGAAGTCATCTGTGTTGAAACAACAGAGTTTGCTATTTTTTAATTCTAATGAAAAAAGACAGTACTAAAATGACTCTGATCTAACACACCCCAGTTCCTAATACCATGTATTTCCCCTTTAACATCAATGACAGCTTGGACTCTTTTGTAGTAGTTGTGGATGAGGTTCTGTATATAATCTACAGTAATGGTAAAGTGGCCCATTCTTCTTGATCATGAACTTTTGATCAGGTTCATTTTGGCTTTATTTTTTAATTATAATTTAAAAATAGCCTTGGTTGTTTCACCATAAATGGCTTTACACAACCACTAAGTATGAGTGAAAAAAAAAGTGTTATATTTCATATTCTTTGAAAGAAATATATATCTAAATTTCTGTCTGTAAACTTTTGAGCACAACTAAGTATTTAAGGACTGTATGCCCATCTATTTAGTTTCAAGTACCTACTGGCAAGTTCTGAACTACACTCTTTACAGGTCCACATCAACATTTTTGGTGTACCATTATTCACAAGAAGTTAAAGGCTAAAATTAAAAAGAACAGACAATAACTACAGCTAACATCATGTTCGTCAAATCAAACACAAAAATCCAATTGGCAACAGCATTATAGTTTTTGCAAGGCCATAGTCTAGTAATTTGTTGACATGCATACTTTCATATATTTAATGTGTAAGTAGTAGTTGTTATGCTGTAAGCATTGTAACAAAGTATGGAATTGAATGCATTGTGACCATAATAACGTAATTTGCATTTTATTATTTGTTTATTTAAATATTAATCCTTTAAATGGCATTTGTGGGCTTAATTATGGCCCAATTGGTCCAGGAATAATTTCAATTTGTGATTGAACAGAAATGAACATTGTTCAAACGTCAATGTAGATCAAAGTGTGATGCATCTGCCAAACACAAATCATGACTTACCTTTACAGAGCTTTTACTGGGATGAAAGTTTACAATTATACTTGTACTTGTACACGGCAGGAGAGATCTGCAAAACAAAAACCTTCTTTTAGCTCATGCAGCACATACAGAAAAAAGAAAGGTAAAATGAAATATAGTTAACAGACATGCAAACACGTAGCCTACATAGTAAAAAAGGTGACACTTTATGGGCCGATTTCTAAATATAGATTTTAAACTTTTATTGATTATTTATAGGAATATAGATACGCTTAAGAATAAAATGGTCATAAAATCAGTTTTTTTTTTATGGCTACAGTAGGCTACTAAAAGTTTACAAATGGTTTGACATATAGTTGCAAGTCTTTCTAGACACGTTCAGTTTTGGTAAACTTGCCAACGTTCACATCTCTGATCAGCAGAAACATATCCGTGAGCACCCAATGACCACACGGTCCACCCGGAGAGGTCAGCCATCTCCTCGCTGACCACACGGTCCACCTGAGGGTGTCAGCCCTCTTCTCACTAACCGCAACCGCGGTAACGAGCGCAGAGCGCGCGCAGAACCACGGGCACTTGCCCTGTCAATTTAGCCATAGGATTTAGCCTCACAGTAAATGTAGCTATCCGTTAGCTTTGCATGTTTTAGCTTGTAGATCCTCTAATGTTTCACGCGGCTATTGTCAAATATGAAAACTACAGTCATCACAAAACTTGGATTAGTTTTGTGCAGAGTTGCGCACTGTGTCGGTGTAACTCTGTTGTATACTGCTACATTAGCCGCTACCGTTAGCTACGAAGTGAAAAGCAGTAAAAGCCCATACAGCGGAATAACTTTCACCTCAGCGTCAGCGCGATGTCTCGTGCGGTTCATCGCCCTCAGTGGTGGGTCTTTTGGAGCGGGGTTAGCGAGTAGACGAGCTACAGTCAGCCGGCTCATGCGGGCGGCTGTAGCGCTGCCCAGGTGAAGTGAGCGAGCGCACGCGGGGCAGCGGGGCTCACGCAGCCTGGAGCTGGAGGCTCCTCCGGCTGCAGCCACGGAGAAATGGCATATTTGGCGCAACAGCACCAGTGAACATTTTACAAGCCTCAGCCAGTGCATTTAAGCGTCACACGCCATAAACCCCCTCTCCCCTTATTATTATTATTATTTTTTCTGATGACAGATCTTCACGATTCACGTGAACGGCGAATATCTTTGACTGACTCAATTTACTGCGCGAGCCGCAGGCGAAAAACTTGAGTTTGAGCAAACGGCTGGCTAATGATTTTAGCTGAACACTAAAACAATGAGCAGCTAAAGCGTCTGTCCAAATGTGTGCCCTGATATACACCTTCAAGACAGACCTCGTCTTGCTTACATCCAAAATCTGGAATGATTAGCTTGACTTGCTTGTTTGAAAAGTTTAGTTTCTATGCAGCCTGAGGTAAATTATCAACAGAAAGCGTCTTACCGCGAGCGAGACAATTAGGCTACTCTTGCACAACGAGTATATGAGTTTTCATAATGCTAAATACATTTGCATATTCGTTCATAAAAAAAGAAAACTTACCATTTGGACATCTAGCCTTGACTGCCAACCGAGTCCAACGACGCACATGGTCAAAATGGCTGGTGAACTCCTGGAAGTGAAAATTCAAATCCCGCCCTCCTCGCCAAATCTTTTTTAAATGTGTTGGGGCATGTCCAAAGACTCACATATGAACGTAGTTTAGGTTAGAATTATTTAATCTATTTAGGTTTTCATGAAAAGTATTTAATGTTTGTTAGGCAAACTATGTGTGAATGTGTTTAGCCTGATTGATAATGAAAAACGTTTTGGTTACACGGATTAACACTATTTGGTTATTAACAAAATCATATGTTTTCTTTAAGCAAATGAATGATTAATGTGTTTGCATCTAAGAGGGGCTCATTTAATGAAAATATTTTAGGTTACATTGAATACACTTTTTCGGATGCTGCCAAAATAAATGTATATTCTTCAGTCAAATAAAATATAAATGTGTCACCTCAAAGATCGGCTGAACAAACAAAAAGAATTTACTTTACAGTGAATAGTTCTTTTTAGGTTTGGGTTGTACTTAATATAGTATTATCCAGTGAATTAATGTTTAATGTGTTCATTTTAAGAGTGGCTTGAGTCCGTTTTTTGAGTGTACATTGCTACCAAGTATAATTCAGGAAGTATAATAAGACCTAAAACAGCCAAACACTGGGAGCTAAATATCAAATTAATTTCCTTAGAATGCGTGTCTTTCAAACTGCAGTATCTGTGCTATAAAATGCCAGAAATGTTGTTTTTGTATTATTTTGTGAATTTTAAAACCTGTGAGAATGCACAACAATTGTACTTTCCTTTTTTCTATAAAATTTTGTTCCCTTTACTTCAGCAAAAAGTCTCTTCCATTAACGGAGCGCACCCCCACACCTCATTGAAACATTTCCCTTTGATACATGAAAAGATGATGAAAAACTGTGCAGAGACATAAAAGCTATATAATGATGTGCAAAACTGATGCAGGCAACAATGTTGTTAAAAAAAACAACAACATTTGCCTTATGCATGTATTATGTTAAAGTGAGGACATCATAACTCTCACAACAAATTATATTAATCCCATACATAGATTTGTATCGTAAGAATTCTGAATGTACAAATGGTGAAATGTGGGATTTTGGTTTACCGGTAAGTCTTTTTAAACATTTCTTATTGCATAGAAATGGTATGTAGTAGAGAAATTAATAAATAAATTGAAGCAACCTTCAACACATAAATTACTACAAGTGCCCCACAAAGGGTTAAATAACCTTTTTGGTTGTAAAAAAAAAAAAAAAAA